>NC_142937.1:25581287-25703787 GCF_046866305.1 Octopus bimaculoides
CGATCTGGGAACCATAGTGGCTAAGAGTTGATTCCATGCTCATGAAAATCCTAGAACTCCAAAACCAGGGCCCCACTACTGGAAGCAGTTTAACATTATCTACAACCTTATTTACAATTGACAGATATTTATCCTCATCTTGTTTGTTAACACAACGTTTCGGCTGATTATACTCTCCAGCTTTCATCAGGTGTCTTGGGGAAATTTCGAACCTGGGTTCTCATTCCTAAGGTATTTTTCAATGTTGTTGTTATTATTATTCAGGTCACTGCCTGGAATCTTGGGCTTAGTAGCCCATGCTCTTAACCACTACACCATCTACAATCTTGTTCTGGCAACTCCTGCAATGACACTGGTGCCAAATTGTAATGGCTGTGTGTTCTCTTTGAATCATCACCAATGTGGGGAAGGAGATACCATATGGCCCAGGTTTTGATCCTATTGAACACCCTCTATTGGAGGTATAGGGCTGGAAGACACCATCTCTGAAGCTAGTATGCTTGCTCCGTGCTTGACGTTGTAGAAAACCTCAGTGGCCTAGATGATATGAGAAAGACAGCCATCATCCACAGAAAAGAACATAACTCAAAACAGCAAAAGGATAGCCTCTAAGTGCAGGTTGTGTGGCAAAGACTACCATTTATGCATTGGATTGTTCAGCCACAAATGTTGTGCCAGTGGAGTGGACAAGGGAGACCATCCATGGTCATTAATGTCAGCTGGAGGTCAAATAGATAAGAGCCATGTAGAGGCTACCTCTATATTTCTGTTGTTGCTCACAGCCTGCAATAGTGTTTATTGTTGATCCAACTGTTTGCATGAGTCACAGATGAAAAGTGTGTGTTAGTGCTGCCACATCCCACTTTTTTATTACTAATGCTTTTGCAACATTTTCTTGCTTTTAGTTCAACAAATATTTTTTTTTAAATTGCTGCCAACAAATTGATCAACATTAAAATGTCTTGCACATATGTCGTCGTCATCAAACATCTATGTTCCATGCTTGGTGTGGGACAAAGAAAAAGAAAGCAGAGAGAGGAAGGCAATAAAAAAGAACAAGTCATCATCATTATTATATATGCAATCAGTTTTATTTGACAAAAGAGGTTCAGCGTACACATTGAAAGGCCTCTCGATACACTATTGTAATTCCCTAAACAAAAACGTTACATCTCCAACATCACCAATCATCCTCGACATCCTTAATTATTATTATCATTATTATGCACTCATTCACTGCAGCCAGAGAAGACAATTTCTCTCCTGCTACAGACGTAACCTTATTGTTTGCTACAAGAGCGGCAGATAGAGCAAAAAAAAAAAAAAGAATTTTTTTTTTACCTTTGAAAGAAGGAATAATTCCAGAATTAGAAATGGAATGAGATAGTTGTTATTTTTGTTCTTTTTTCCCCCTTAAAAAGTTAATATATAAAAACCAAAATATTTTACAAATTATCAACAAATGCTTTAAAGTGCTCCAGCGTCTTTATTTTACCAGGATCTGGTGCAAAGCTTAGGTTTTACTCTGCAAAAATATTGCCAATTCAGATTGAGTGTTATATATATATATATATATATATATATATATACACACACGCACACACATATATATATACATACGCATTTCCATTGGCTATTTTCTACAAGTATTGTTGTTTTGTCTTTAAATTTACAATATTATTATTAGCAAACAACTAGAGTAGAGCTAAACGATAGAAATATTCCTGAATCTGGGTGATGGTTTCTAGTCATTTTTATCATCATAGATTGAGATTTAATCAAAGATATGATGATTTATTTATTTATATTTTTTTAGAGTTTCATACAAAAATAGTATTCATCTCTGGAACAAAGAAATAAAACAGCAAAAATGGCACGTTCATTGTCTCTGTGTGTGTGTGTGTGTGTGTGTGTGTGTATGTCTGCCTATGAATGTGTGTCCGTGTGTGTTTTTTTTCTCTTCTTGTTTTTTTCAAGTGTTGCTGCTTTGTGGAGAAAGATGTTAAAGCAATTCGAGAGGTGGAATGCAATGGGTGACCAATTTCACAAAGAACAGCCGTTAAGAATACAAAAACAAACCACAAACAAAAACAACAAAATATATATATAAGTAAAAAAAAAAAAAAAGGAGTTTGAAAATACATTGGATGGCATCGCTATCATGTTATTGAAGAAACAGCCAGTTATACAGCAACACCACCAGCAGTAGTGGTTAGCAATGCTGATATTGCTACACTTGCTCAGACAGCAGAAAGGAACATCATCGCAATACGTACATTCTTCAAAACAGATTATGGAAGAAAAAAAATATACAAAAACGAAATGGTAGCGCCAAAAAAAAACAAAAAACAATGAATAAATAAAATAAATACATAAATAAGAATGAAAACAAAAATTTCAAATCAAAATAAAATTGTTGCCCTCCCCAACCCATCTTCCCCTTTGTTACCCATGGAAAATAACAATTTTTTAACTTTTTCAAATAATGTATTAAATAAGAATTTGATTAAAAGAAAAAAATTATATATATATATATGTAACAAAAATGAAAAAAGAAAAAATTCTTATTGTCCTGTTTGTTTGTTTCAGAGATGAAAATTTTGTGGATTGATTTAGAAGAAAGAAAGGATTTAAAAAAAAAAAAATGAAAGATTAAAATGGTTGCAGACGAGCAATTTTCTGTCTGTTGTAATAATCACTGGCAACAATTTCTCCTACAGTGACGGTTAGATTGGTGCTCGCCGACTCCCTCTAATTTTATCACAGTTATACATCATGTGGAGAAATAGAAAAAGCACTAAAATTTGTTACACATTGCTACAAACGTAGATTCATCGTACGTGTAGGCACACGGCTTTGTTTTGTTTGTTGTTTTGTTTTTTTCTGTTGTTTTCATAATATTTTCGTTTTTGTTTTGTTTTTTGGGCCAAACAAGGACAGCAGCCTTGTCTATCTGTCTAAGTTAAGAAATCAGACAGGGACGGTCCAGTTATTATATTTGTCATTCATTGGACAAAGCAGAGGTCAGGATTGAAGTTTTAAAAAAAAATTCACAATATATTTTTAAAAAAAACCAAATTCTTCCAACTTTGATGTTGGGCAAGAATATTGAAACACATTGTAGTTTTAATTGTGCCAGCAGAGAGACAGTTACCTCTCAGAAATAGTGGAGAAACTTGTCTGACGCTATAGCCAATGTTTTATAGCAATCAAGATGGCTACAACAACTAAAATCAGAGCCACAGCTAGGATTATTAGATTACGTGATGTTTTAAGCAGCCAAATAAGGTTGTAAATGTTATGGCTGTGATCTTGTGTTGACTCCATAGTGGTCATGGCATGAGTAAGTGGGAGAGAGAGAGAGAGAGAGATAAATAGATAGGGTAGAGGAGTCCGATAGTTATCAAGAAAGCTTCTGCAAGGATTGATATTGCTGTGCAAAAAGCTTTGCTATTAGATAAATAGGTTACTGGCAGAAACCACAACAGAATCCTGACTGATTGCAGTTGGAGTGGAAACAGAATGATTGGAAGCAGTTCATTTCTTTTTCAGTTTTGGAATCTTCGAACCATGTCTCAGCGACGTTACTGATGATGAGCTTGAGTGAGCCACATGTGATCCACTTCTGCTTGGGACTACATGTGTTTGGTAAGTCATTGTAGTTTGTTTACGACCACCCAAGTTCCGAGTTTCAGTCTGCACCGTCGTGTAAACTTCAGGTTCACTTGTTTCTGATATATCACTTCCAGTTCGGCTTGGTGGGCGACTGCCTGTACTTGAACAACGACTTGTGGTACTCACTAAAAGAAGAGGAAGAAAAATCAAAATATGTATTTATCTATTTATTCAGACCACTCTGTCAAGTGTAATGCTTGGTTATTCACATCAATTTGATTTGAATTAGTCAAGCATTATCTTGTAGCTTTGAAATTTCAATGACAGGAAGGTTTATTTTTAGAATAATATTGTAGGGTAAGCGTGAGAGGCCAGATCTGACTAGTTTAAATGCTAAAGATGGAATCATTAATCTCTTATATCAATGGTTCTCAAATGCAGTCTATATAAGATTTTGCTGTTAAAATTTATGTGCAATAAATTACTTCTACTTCTACAATATTCGAAATATTTTAACAATTTTTTAAACATCAAATGACTTCAAAGGGTCAATAGAGAAAAATAGAAATCAAAGGGTTCATCGGGCAAAAAATGGTTGAGAACCTTTGGATTTATAGTAAGAACTGATAGCATTTGCCAAAGGATTAACCCTTTTGTTGTTATATCCCTGTTGAATTACACTGCCTTGTTTCAATGAATTTTGAGGGTTTTAATTTAGATCACTTTAAAACAGGGAATTTGTATCATAGAACCAGGAATAGTCTCAGACAGGTTGGGTTCAAAAGGATTAAGTCACACTTAGTTTGGGATGATTCTGTTTCAATTTCTGAAAATAATGAAGAATTTAGTAAAATAGTTTTGTCCTTATTAGCCTGATGTTTTGAACATGAATAACATGAAATTTATGGAAGTTTTAATTAAGATCACTTGTAAATCTATTAATGACCTGTAGGGACACCATATTTCATTATGCAACCATAATATACTATAAAGTATATTAAACGTTTTTATAATTCAATACTGTGTTAACAGTGCTATCGCATCACTTCTTAAGGTTATTTCTACAGATTTACCATAGAAATTGTAGCCGGCACTAATTTTGTTATTTTGAAATCATAATATACTACGAAGAATATTAAACGTTTTTATTTTTTTTATATACAAAATATCATAACAAAATCAGTGCTGGTTATAATTTCTATAGAGAATCTGCAGAGATAACCATAACACTTGTAAAGTGTTTGTATCATAAAACTAGGGCAAGCTTGAGCAGGTTGGTATCAAAAGGTTAAGTGAAATGATTACAACAGAAGCCAGAGCCTCTACATAGTTATTCAAGCTGCAAGAAATCGCAACCAAATCCTCAAATCATATACTACTGCCTTAAAAAAAAGTGAAGGAAAACAAGATGGTCTCAACTGCAACATTAGAAATTTGAATACAAATCTACTGGGGGTCTGAGTTCAATGAACACCAGCCAGGTTATCAACCTGATTTTGACAATTTATTTTTGTGTTGTTTGCTGTTTCTCAATAGATTCCCAGAGACAATATCAAAATGGACAAAACTAAATCTTAGAGAGGAGTTTTAGTGTTCTATTTCCTCAACCATCTTCATACCAACCTAAACAGGACAGATTATTTCAGTGCTTTAGTCTCTAGCGTTCTATATTACCTACATGGTCCTGCTGGGGCAGTATTTTCAAGAGCATACTCAACTGTATTGACCTTGGAAAGATGAAAAGCACATTTCAACCTGGATGGGATTTGATAGAAGGGACATCACCATGTTATTTTGGCTGATACTCTAATGAGGCTGCAATGCACCCACCGACCTTTAATTAAAACTACGTGAGATTTACAGACATTAAGTGAATGTTCATAGTTTTACACATACCTGGACTTGCCACTCCACCAGGACTACGCATGCTACGAGGGGTCCCAGCTCCTTTGGAATATCTAGAGTATCGACTGCCCGCATCAGACCGGGCCATAATTTGTCTAACCTCAATATCAGGATTTGACCGAATACGTTGCCGATAGTTGTTAGGGTGATGGGCTCGACACTGAAAAAATATTTTAGAAAAAGATGTAAATATTTTATAATTACAAAAATAGAATTTCAACAAGTGGAATTTTATAAACTTTTATAGAACAAATACTATACATTCAACAGTTTAAAAATACATAATTTTTAGATTTAAAACAGAACGGTGTGAGAATAATTAATAGTTTCTAGTTTTGGGAGGTTTTGTGGCATATACAATACATATATATATATGTATATATTCTGACACATTCTGATTGAATCTTCCATGTGTTAACATGTACTTCCTTGCGACATTGTAAACTTTCATTTAATCCAAATATCCTTGGCCTGCGATAAACACTTCACTTGGATATTTACCACTTCCGAGATTCTGCTCACTATAAAACATATGTAGCCCAGATCTTATCTACTCCATTCCTTAACTCTTGTGTACTTATTTACATACACAGTAACCCTGGTTACCTACTTTTTTCAGTTTATCGTACTTCAATAAGAAAAAATCCATCCACGACCTTCCGTCTCAATAAACCACTCTTGTACCAGAAAGTTGCTTTTTTATATTTACTACGGATTGCTTGAAGCTAACTTTCTTCCTACACCTTGATCCTTGGATCTTATATATGTAAAAACATATGTATCCTACATACTACGTGAAATGTTCTGTTGTCATCTCTCTTAGTCCCATTAAGTTTTGATGTACCCCAATAGTTGGTGAATTTTTGACCCTCTACACATTTTTGTTGCATAACATAATTTGTATCTACCCTTGGGTACCAAAAACAAGGGAAAACACTCAAAATTTTTTAATTACCTGATCTCTATGTCCCCTCCCCACCAGCATATGTTTCAAAAATTAAATAGACACCAAATTCTTATATATGTTAGCAATCATAGTTTAAATAATGTGTATTCTGAATTTTGCTCCAAGATGAGGTGAATCTCAGAGTAGACTGTCAACTTTTAATAAAACAGACATATCAATGCCCTTTACCTAACGCATTGACTTATACATCAGATAATGTCTGAACTATGCAAAATATATTTTTTTAATATACTTCATAATTTTTACTATTACTTATTGTAATATACATTACAATACTACTGCTATTCTGAATACTATTCTGTGTCACAATGTACATTATGATACATCATCATCATTTAATGTCCATTTTCCATGCTGTCATGGGTGGGACAGTTTGACAGGATCCAATGGGCTCAGGATATGCATCATATTCCAGTGTATGCTTTCTATGACTGGATGCTCTTCCTAATACTGATCACTTTACAGAGTGTACTGGGTACTTTTTTTTCATGCCACCAGCACTAGTGAGGCTGTCATTCAGTTTGCAAGAATACACATATCCCATACTTTTAGTTCAAGGATTGCAATGATAGTACCATGAATAATAGGTACAAATGTGATAGTGTAGTTAAATAGGTTGCTTCCAAATTATATTGTTTCAGGTTCAGCCCCATTGCATGGTGCTCTGAACCAGGCTGACCAAAGCCTTGTGAGTGGATTTGGTAAACAGAAAGTGAAAGAAGCCCATCATATATGTGTGAGCACACTTGTCTCGACATCACATGATGGTTGTAAATAAGCATCAGTCATACAAGCAATGATGTTCATGTCTGACCCTGGGAAAATGTTACCTTACTTGGAAACAGTTGAAGGTTAGGGACAGGAAGGGCACCTGAACATAGAAAATCTGCCTCAACAAATTCTATCTGACCTTTACAAGCATGGAAAACTGGATGTTAAAATGGTGAACAAAATTATGAATTAACTGCTTAAGCCATAATAATTTTAAAATTTAAGAATAAAATTCAGAATGATATTTAAAAAAAAAAAATTGTCTTTACCTTTCCAATGTGACCACTAGCAGAACTTGCAGAGCGGCCACTTAAAGAAGCAGTACCTGAGTATGTAGAACTGCCAGAGTATAGGCTACCAGGAGGGGTCTTGGTGAAGAGTCCAGTCATAGACTGACCAGTGCCTTGAGCCAAAATGAACTGCTCCCGAAGCTCCAAATTAGTCCTTCCTTTTGCTAAAAAGGATAAATAATATAACCGGTAAGGTTTGGAATATGGTGAAAAAATAAATTTGCAGATATATATATATATATTAAATAACAGTAATAGCAATAACAATCATAATGATAATAGAAATGACAAGAACATTAATAACAGAGGCTTGTGAAAATGCAAAGATTTTCCCAAATTTATAATAGAGACATGGCTGTAAAATTATACAAGCAACAACCTTTGCAATCAATTTATGTCAATAACCTATCAATAAATAGATTAAGGCTCCATTTAATTCAGGGCTCATTACAATCAATTTCTATTTATAAGCATGGCAGACTCTGGGTTTTATATTAATTCAACTATTTTAACAGAATAAAAATAATCATTTCAACTAAAGGTACAAGGCCTGAAATTTAGGGGGAGGGGACTAGTCGATTACATTGACCCCAGTGTGTAACTGGTACTTATTTTATCAACCCCCAAAAGGATGAAAGGCAAAAATCAACCTTGGCAGAATTTGAACTCAGAATGTAAAGACGGATGAAATGCTGGTAAGAATTCTGCCCAGTGTGCTAACAATTCTGCCAGCTCACCACCATAATAATAATAATAATAATAATAATAATAATAATAATAATAATAATCTGCTTAAACTTAGAGGGGTGTAAGAAATGGGAAAAAAATCAAGTAAGGTAATGTAAGAAAGTAAACTGAAGTACTTCTATGACAAAATGAGATGTTTACTGTATTTTTAAATGGTGTAATAGCAAGAAATGGTGTTTATACCTTCAATATACACCTCTTAGCTGAGAAACCAATAGCTTAAGGCCAGAACTACTGAGATACTGATTAATACTAAAGACATTAAATTGATGTCTTGTTGGAGTATTGCAAAAGGGTAAGAAGACAATGTGCCATTGTTAAGCCCTATGATAAAAGACATTCCAGCCATGACCACTTTTCAGGTACAATGTATCTAATATTACATTATTTAATGAAGTCTTTCTTTAACCCTTTAGCATTTGGATTACTGTCAAATTTAATACTTTGTATATTCACACTGTTTTGAATTAATCATACATGGATCTCCGAGCTTCAAGATTTTAATGGAGTGATTGTTTATTTTTTGACTGACACTATGTAGGGTAGGTGTGAGAGGTCAGATCTGGCTGATTCAAGCATAAAACAGATATTAAATTTTGGCCAGATATGGTTGGCTTAAATGCTAAAGCGTTAAAGCAGCAGAGCACAATTTCTGGCAGGTTAATTGACCATGTAAAAAGACCCTTGTTGACTGAAGCCACTGTATGTGTGCTTGTATGTAGAGAGAGAGAGAGAGAGAAAGACAGAGACAAGGGAGCAAGGTTCAAATCTAAAATTGAAGATTTACAATGGATGATATTTCCCTTTACCAGTCAGAAATTATAAAAAAAAACTCAGAGTTGAAAGAATATTTATTACATAAATAATTTTAGGAATACCTTTAAGCAATGCAAGTAAGAAATTAGGCAAAATATGCAAAGCAATGCCAGTAAATAAAGACAGGATTTTGTTTCACCCTACATAGGTTGTTTAATGTTTCTATAATATTTCAGGAAAACCTTCCCTTATCAAATATAAGATAAGAGAAAAGAGTTTGGAGAATAAGTGCTAAATCTTAGCAAAGGAAAATAATTTTGAGAAACATTTATCTTTAGACTATCTATCAGAGGCTGAAAATTTTACCTCCTCAAGACAAGACAGAAGAGACTATTTTAATTGGTAAAAGGGATAAACAAGTCAGATCATATCCAATAGAGAAATTGATATCTCTAGTGATGTATTCTCATTATGTGGAGGATATAAATATTGTAACTGTTTTGTGATATCTAAAGCACAGCAATTCACAATTGCAGAGATATTAATGTCTATTTAATCAACACAAGTGGAGGCACGATGGCCCAGTGGTTAGAGCAGCGGCCTTGCAGTCATGGAATTGCGATTTTGATTCTCATACCAGGCGCTGTGAGTGTTTATTGAGCAAGGGGTGGTGACGAACCCTGCTGTACTCTTTCACCACAACTTTCTCCCGCTCTTTCTTCCTGTTTCTGGTGTACCTGTATTTCAGAGAGCCAGCCTTGTCACACACTGTGTCACGCTGAATCTCCCCAAGAACTACGTTAAGGGTACATGTGTCTGTGGGGTGCTCAGCCACTTGCACGTTAATTTCACAAAAAGGCTGTTCCGTTGATCAGATCAACTGGAACACTCGTCGTTGTAACTGACAGAGTGCCACAAATCAACACAAATTATTAACAAAACTTCAGAAGATACAATTACAGAGTTTTTATAAGAATTATTTAAGAATGTAACTAATAAATACGGAACATTCTTATATTGGCAAATTTTCTATTATTCAGAAAATGTCTCGATAAATTAGATATTAAATAATAATATAGTTCAACAGTAAAACTGTTGGCCTTATAGGCTGTAGACAAGGGCCAGTGAAGACACAAGAAATTAAGCCTAGACAATAAATCAAAGGCAGTGAAAACGTCAACTTTTACAAGATGAATATATGTGTTTAAAGTATAAATTAAATACTTTTCTTTTTAATGAGTGAACGACATGTTTACATATATTGAGAATTTTGAAGGCCTAATTTGATGTACCATAAGTAGAAACTTAATAAAATATCAAATGTTTCTAATGGCATTTCCAATGTATCAGTCTCAAGTGAATGGTACCTTATGTTTGAGATAATCAAATGTTACCAATTTAACAACGTTATTCTCACAAAATTACATGTTTTTTATATTTTTTATATCAATGTTAGCAGAATAACAATCAAACCTGTATGAAATTCCAAAAGCTGTCAACTCAGAAGAGGCATATATCATATTGCATTAAAACAAAAATTTATTTTAAAATGGCATTTATAATTTAAATAATTAAAATACAGTTTACCAAACAAATTTTTAAAAAAATACAATCTTTTTTTTGTCATTTAAACGATTGAACAAATTTAAATATTTTTTTTTTACTAAGGTTAAAAAAAAAAAATATTGAATTTCTCTATCTAAGATTGATGCAGAGAAAAACAGAAAAAAAAACATGCAATATATGAAGTTAGCAACCTGAAAAAAAAAAAAATTGAGATAAAAAAAATATTGAAGGTCAAAAGCATTGATCCATGCAATAGCCACCAGCTGTTGTTATAGCGCAAGTTAAAAATCATTCAATAAATATATAAATTGGCCAACAAGTCCTGCAGTGGGAATACCAAAAATACAAAAGTAAAGAAATAAAAAAAAAGAACCCAGCAAATTAAGTAAACAAAAAACAAACAACAAACGAAACAATTAACACTTCAATCATTAATGAAAATTAAAAACCTTGCACACATCATAAATATAAGCAATAATAAAATAAAATAAAACCCAAATAAAGACAACAAAAATACAAGAATTTGTCAATATTAAAAAAAAAAATCATTTACAAGCAAATAAGCCCTTGGATAATGCAGAGAGAGAGAGAAAGAAAGAGAGGGAGAGAGAGAGAGGGAGAAAGAGAGAGAGGAAGAGAGACAGACAGAGATATTCAGGTGCATTTTGTGTGTATGTGTGGTGTATAGTGTGTGTGTGTGTGTGTGTGTGTGTGTGTGTGTGTGTGTAAGGATGGGTGAGGGATTAGCAAAATCAAAGCGATAATATCTCTAGGGTGGGACGGTGTTTATAAAAGCAACAAGAACAGATATTAAAACGGTGATGCCTCATTTTCCTTTTGCTGGAACATGCACGGAAAAAAAAAAATACACGAACAAAACCAAAAGTAGAAATTTAAAAAAAAAAAAAAGGAAAACTAGCTTTTATTAAATTCTGCTGTAGCATACATTTTTCTTTATATATCAAAATAATCCTTTTCTTTAACAAAAAAATGTCTTAGCTTGTTATTGAGAAGCTCTGTCTTGATCAGTTGGCCGAGTAAGGTTAATTCTAAGAGTAGTAAGAACATTGGTAGTAAAAACATTATCTGCCAGAACACCCTAACATCCAAACTGTTTTTAGGTTTATTAGTAAAGAAGAATTTTGGGGGTGGGCTGGGATGGAGAGGTAAGTAAGACTGGGATGGAGCTCTGAGAGATAGAGAGAGAGAGTGTGTGAAAAGAGACCTACACCCAGCACTTTCGGGAAACCACTGTCTGAAATGATAGCAACTGCGCTTCCACAGGCCAACTTTAAAAAAAGCAAAATAATAAAAAGAAGGAAAAAAAATTAACAACGGAAAATAAATTAAAAAAAAACAAACATTTTTTTTTTTATGAAGATAAAAAGAAGAAGAAAAAATGGTGATATGTAAATAAATGTAAATAAAAATGCTTAATGGTGTGACTTCCCCCAAAAATCCAGATCACCTGTAGTTACCATACTTACTATTAGGAAATGAGAGTTTTCTCAACGGTCTTTTTGTATCTTCTGGGGATAATGTAAAGATACCTTTAAGAAAACAGGGGCAAACAGGTATAGAAATCATTATGAACTTCTATCCTAAAAATGGTCCCTAAAAAAATCTAAGGTGTAATTTAGGAATAAAAGATATTTTAATTAAAAATAATGTGTGTGTGTGTGTGTGTGAATATATATATGAATTAAAACACATACACCACAGCAAGACTATTGCTATAAAATTTATAGTAAAAAAAATAGTTGTTTTCTATCATCATCATCGTAGGGTTACATATAAATATATATACTACATACACATAAATATATCTATACATGTATGTATGTATGTATATATACACACACACACACACATATATATATATATACGTACATACACTCATATATATATAAAAACAAAAGAAAAGTAGACAGAAAAACAAATTAAAAGAAAGACAGACACTATACAACACATCCAATTAGAGAGATGGGGTGGGGACCAACCATGAGCCTATCCGAAATGTATGGATTTTTGCTTAAAAGTAATAACCATCTGTAACCCCACAGAAACACAGGATTAAAAGTCCATCAAGCTATCTAAGAATAAATAAAAATAAACAAACACAAATATACAGTATTCATGTCCACCATGCCCAAAATGTCTGTATAAGATTGGAAAGAGAATATTGGAATTTGTTGAGTTTGGAAATGTTCTTAATTGTTTTTCATGTAGATTAGAAATCACGCAACATCTTTGACTGAAGTGCAGTGACTTTCAACCAGTTTCATATGTTTTTAGTACCACAACAGGTACTCTTTTGACATGGAGGAGATAAAACTGTAAATCCGAACGACTACATTTCTACTTTTTAGGGCTCGCTGTTTATTCAACAAACCCTTTGACATGAGAGTAGGCCTTTATTTCTTTGTGGTTTAACCCTTTTGATACCAACCCACTAATGATTACCACTGGGTCTATGATCCAGACTTCCTGCCTAAAGTGATCTAGATTGAAACTCCCTTCATTAAAGTGTTTCTATTCTAAACACCAGTTTAATCACAACAAAAGTTATTTCACTACATTCTTCATTATTTTCAAAATTCATTGAAACAAAGGCAGTGTATTTCAACAGAATAATGGCAAGAAAAGGGTTAACCCTCAGGAACATCTTGAGACAAGTTTTAAATTCGACATTAAGGGTATTTAACTTCACTACTTTAATCCCTGTGCCTCTCTAAAATAAACACACAAACATCACACAGTTTGCTTTTTACCTTCATTCTATCACACTAGCATATATTGGACACAGAGAATTTATAATACACCATACTATCCAATAATGCAGAGAGACAGGGTTGGCTATTTACACAAATATTTGATCAATACAGATCTCCTCTAAACATTACATAATCTACATTTACTTATTATCTTCCAAGCTGTATTCTTCACTGAGTTCTCAGTGTAAAAGAATTGTTTAGCTAACAGCAGACGAGAATTGTAAATAAAGGAAAGATATCCTGAAGAAGAAGCAGCAGCAGCAGTAGTAGCAGCAGCAACAGAAAATAAGAGCACAACTGAACATTATTGTGGAATATTTGTCGACAGGTGCTGTTGAAAATACACTGACGTTGACAGGTTTAGCTTGGACAATAGAAAGGTTTACCATGAGCGGAGGGAAAAGTCACTGAACAAAACCACACAAGTGGTGCGTTCCCACTTAGCGCGGTAGTAAACTCTAGCAAGTTTGCAGCGAGCTGGATAACACTGCTTCATGTATGGAAGTGGGCAAGCTGTATAAACAAAGTTAAAGCAATTGTGAACATCTCACAATTATGGCAAAGAAAATAATAATAATAATAATAATAATAATAATAATAATAATAATAAAAGAAAAAAAAGGAAAGATGAGGGTAAGCTTTGATTTCACAAAGAATATAGATGTATACATATATATATATACACACTTATATATACATGATTTCTTTTGTCAATTTTGGCATTGTAGAAAAATCATAAGCTGGTTGAATTGTTTCACATACGTCGCACAAATGAAGCCATCAAGCAGGACACTATTGAGAAATGACCAAAACGAACAGAACCTA
Source organism: Octopus bimaculoides (assembly GCF_046866305.1). Lineage (NCBI taxonomy): Eukaryota > Metazoa > Mollusca > Cephalopoda > Octopoda > Octopodidae > Octopus > Octopus bimaculoides. The sequence continues at coordinate 25,595,504 of NC_142937.1, forward strand.
CTGCAAAAAATGTTCTTCAGAGTCTGGTTCTTCAAACTTAGCGTGGCTGTGTTGTAGCAGCTTACTGCCAAACAGTATTCTGGGAGAAGAAAGTTTATTATAACAAAGTTATTGTAAAGAGGAGCAGGTATCAGAAGGGAATTTGCATTAATGGACTGCTTCAGACATTATTTTTCTCTGCACTAGTGTCCTGCCTTGGCTGATATTTATCTCTCGTTAACAACATTTTAATGAGTTTGGATTTGATATTTGCTTCGTTTTAGTCATCAGAATAGCTTCAGTTGTGTAAAGGGGGTGGGTGGGTGTGATTATCTCGCTCAAGATGTACATTGAGTAATTTATACAATAAAGTTGTGGACAAAGTGACAAAACTTGGGGAGAAAAAATCCATCAAAAAAGACACCGATCAACAAACAAAAATTATTTTGCAGCAATAAAAAAAGAATATTAAACTATTAAACCTGTATAATGAGAAATGGAAATGGATTTTAGTGAAATTTCAATTTGTTGAAGGAGAAACATCACAGTAGTAAGTCTACACACATACAGACATACAAGTATGGTAGGGTCTCACATATGTGATATAGAGTTGAAAATCTTCGATTAACAATGCAATAGACAAAACTCCCTCTGAGGAGGTTTAAAATGTAAATCTAAAAAAAACCCAAGGGAGATAACTCCAATGAAAATGAAAACCCTAGAAACTTCAGCTGGGACGGATTCATACACACATACAGACATCAAATGTATTATATGTCATCATTTTGGTGATACTGTCATCAACTTCATGGAAGGGATTTGGAATGAAAAGTCTTACTAGTTACCGTTTTGTTTAGAAGTTGACTAAAGAATACAGAAAGGGAAGTTCTCCAGAGTCTGGACAATATAAGGAACATTCTTTTACTTGTTTCAGTCATTTGACTGTGGCCATGCTAGAACACCGCCTTTAGTTGAACAAAACGACCCCCAGGACTTATTCTATCGGTTTCTTTTGCTGAACCACTAAGTTACGGGGATGTAAATACACCAACATCAGTTGGGGGGACAAATACAGACACACAAATATATACACACACACACACACACACACACACAAACAAACATATATACGCACACAAACAGTTTCCACCTACCAAATCCACTCACAAGGCTTTGGCTGGCCTGAGGTTATAGTAGAGGACACTTGCCCAAGGTGTCACACAGTGGGACTGAACCTGCAACCATGTGGTTGGAAAGCAAGCTACTTACCACACAGCCACTCCTACTCCTGTTTAGATACAGAATGCTTTCAATAAGAATGGCCATACATCTATTGATGAATGTGTGTGTCTATGTGCTTGTCACTTTCTCTCTTCAGACGCACACAAATAACTGGCTGCTGGAAGATCCTGTCTGGCAACAGGACTCTGCACCATGCCACACAAGCAGGAGAGCCCAGTCATAACTGTCAGACAATTTCTGCAACCATGTCACCTCTAACATCTGGTCACCTAACTCCCCAGACTGCAACCCCCTTGAATATTATATGTGGGGTGCAATTGATCAAGAGACCAACAAAACTCCTTGTAACACCAAAGATGAACTGAAAGCAAGGTTTATGGCTGCATTCACCAACTTAAACAAGGAGACCATCCAGAAGAGCTGCAGGAGATGCCAAAGTCATCTGGAGAGTGCTGTTGAAGCCAATGGCGATTTTATTGAATTAATTAACTCTTGAGTATTTCAAGATATTTTTGCGTAATTTTGGTAAATATATCTGTTAAAATGAGATGTCAGTGTTATTTTCATTTTTGTGTAATTTAGACAACAGTTTATTCACTGCACCCTGTATATATGTGTGCATATGGAGAGAGAGAGAGAATATATGTGTGTTGTTTCTGTCTATATGTACCCCACTGATCACCAGGCCAGCAGGGTGGCATTATTTAAAAGCTAAAACAATGTGAAACACATTGAGACCAGTGATGTATAAGAACATTTGATAATCTGGTCAATACTGTGATGGTTCGTCAAGATAGCTGCAGTCCAATGATTGGAACAAGTAAAAGAACATAGAAGAATGTTGATCAGAGGAATGGTGTTTAGTATTACAAAAACAATCTGCTGAAATCTTTAGACCAATCATGGTTTCTTGGAGGAATTTCTGAACATGTCAATGATATGTTGTGAGGAAGATTTCTAGAATAGGAAAACAGCAAAAATTTCTATTAATTGATGAATCTATATTATTCATTTCAGTAAAACTCAGAGCTGACAACTTCTGTTAACCCTTTGGCATTCAAATCAGCCATAATATCAGCCCAAATATTTTGTTTTATATTCAAGTTAGCCAAGTCTGGCCATTCTAAAACTAAATGGTCACATCATCGAAATCTCAAAGCTATAAGATAATTCATAACAAATTCAAAGTAAAATGAAAAAAAAAAAATTACATTTTTTTTAAAGCAATCTGAATGATAAAGGGTTAAAGAGAAAATTCTTTAAAAATGGGAGTTTAACAAAAAAAAAAGGTATTTTAATACAACTATATTCCATTTTATATGGAAATCAGAACCAATTCAATGTAAAGTTCTAGTGGGGTGCTGTGAATATTTAAAGAAGCCATTGCTGAGGAAAGAAAAAGGAAGCTACAATAACTGGAGCAACAACAACAGCAAAAGAAACAACACATCTGTTTTCCCACCCCCACCAATCCTCACTAATGGAAGCAGAGTAGCAACAAAACCTGACAACATAAAATGTAGCAGAAGCAATGACCTAAACTAAGAGAACAATAACTGATGCCAAAGCACAACAAAGGGGAGGATTGGCCCAGATTCCAAACAAGCCCAGTTGATTACTTCAGGAAGCATATCTTAGTTATACAGCGAGGAATCCGACAGGAAAAGAAAGGTAATGTATTCTGTAGAACAAGAGTAGCATAGAACTTTCTGGAAACATTGGCTGAAATGACTGGCATGTTGAATAATAATAATAATAATAATAATAATAATAATAATAATAATAATAATAATATGGTGGTGGTGATAACAATGTCAATGAAGATGGTTTGAAGTAATAATTGTTTGTGATTTAGGTACAAGGCCAACAATTTGAAAAAAGGTGGTAGTTGATATCACAGATTTTGACTGGTACTTTATTTTATAAACCCTGCAGATATCTTAAAACCACCTTGATAATGCTTGTCCATGAAGGGTTCTGTTTTGTCAACTTTCTCCCCTGACCCACATTTCATCCCCTCACACCCAAAAAGCACTGGTGATGGGGCCACATAAAAAGCATCCAGTAATTAATTATGCACCTTCCACACACAAAAACTATCTTCCCTGTTAACCTTTCTCTGATATTGCTGGACCTCTTATGTGTCCTTGGCTTACATTGGGTACATCTTATGGAGTTCCTATTGTTGCCTTTTCTACAGATCAAGCAGGGCCATCTACTTGAAGGGATTTGTGATTTGTCCACCTTCCTGCTTTCTAATACTTTGGTTTTTGCTAGGTTAACTCTAAGTCCCTTTAATTCTAGACTTTGCTTCCACACCTGAAACTACTTCTCTAGTTCTGGTAGTGATTCAGCTATAAGAGCAAGGTCATCAGCATAGAGGAGCTCCTAGGGGCAGCCTGTCTTGAATTCCTCTGTTATCACCTGGAGGACTATGATGAACAAGAGGGGGCTTAGGACTGATCCTTGGTGAACCCCTACTTGTACCCTAAATTCTTCGCTATACTCGTCAAACCTCACCTTACTGACAGTATCCCTGTACAAGGCTTGTACAGCTCTCACCAACCACTCATCTATCCTTAGTTTCCACATTGACCACACGATAAGGGATCAGGGGATACTGTCAAAGGCTTTCTCCAAGTCAACGAAAGCCAAGTAGAAAGGTTTATCTTTGGCTAGGTATTTCTGCATCTGAAATATAGCATCAGTGGTGCTTCTCCCTGGCACAAACCCAAACTGCATCTCATCTAAACAAACTCTGTGTAATTAGTTGGGCTATGATCCAACAATTTGATACCGCTGTAATTATTTCTATTCAAGGCATCAGCTTTACCTTTATAGTAGTTGACTATGGTGCTGCTACACCAGTCGTTGGGTATAACTCCTTCGTGTATCACCTGGTTAACTATTCGTGTGACTAGATCATAGCCTACACTGCCAGATATTTTAAGCATCTCAGTGGTGATTCCTGATGGGCAGGGGGCTTTCCCTGTCTTTATATCCTTAATTGCTTTATGTACCAAAGTACTGTCAATCTGGATAGCTGGTCTCTCAGTTGGGTCAACATTTGGCAGCCTCTCTTCCTCCCATTCATTTTCTTGGCATCTCCGAGTCTCTTTCTTTGCAGCATCATTAAATGCAAGTGAGCCATCATCCATGTGGACACATTTCTCTCCTATGACATCACGATTCTCTTTCACACACTGCCTTGCAATTCAAAACACTTCAAGTATCTGGTCCTCCCAATGCAGAACATTTTCAAATCTCTTTTCTGCTTCCCCTCTGGTTAAGTAAGCCTGTCTCCTAGCTTCCGATCTGGCTATCTGATACAATTCCCTGCTACCACCACATTTCCAGTCCTTCCAAGCCTGTTCCTTGTTCCTAATAGCCCTGTCAACTACATTGTTCCACCACCATGTCACCTTAGATCAAGAGGGGACTTTGCACCATCCACAGATCTGGTCAGCAGCCCTCAACAGGTTGTCCTATAGAAACCTCCAGTTGTCCTCCTATATCATCCTCTATTTTGTCAAAGGCTTCCAGTAATATGTCTCTAAATCTGTCTATTTAGAGGATCCTTAAACTTCCAGACCCTTCTTTTACATACTGGTCATCTTCTGAGCAGCCATTTAGCCCTGATCCTTAAGTGGCTAACAACTAACCTACACTGTGGGGTACATTCTTCACCTGTTGCCAGCTTCTTTCAGATGATCTCCTGTGGAATGTATCTTACACGTATACTCGCTGCCTGCCAAATCACATGCTTACTTTTACCACACTTTCGTGTGTCAAAAGGTAAAGGTGATGCCTTGATTCTTTTGGTTAACAACTTGTAAAAGTTTGATATTAAATATGCAATGACTTCGAGAGGAATTGTGATCGACTTTTGAGGCAGCCTTGTGGAAAGCAGTGTGGCTTGTTTCCAGTGTTCCATGAAAGCATGTCTAGCCATGGGGAAATATTGCCTTGCATGGAAACAGGTAAGGGTTGGTGACAGGAAGGGCATCCAACAGTAGGAAATCTGCTCAACAAACTCCATTTGATCCATGTAAACATGGAAAGTGAACAGTATAATGATGATGATGATAGAAACATGTAACTTAAACTCAAATGAGAGGATAAACACTTAACTATTGCAACCTCAAATTAATTACTGCTTCATATCAAGGGATAGAAAATGCCAGAATTTAATTAGTGAGAAGTGTTATTAAATGGTAATTTTAAATAATTACCAAGGTTTGAATTATTTGATGCAAGAAAATGCCTTAACTGCAAAAATGTAAGCATAAATTCATGTTTAGAATGTATTCATAAACTGAGAAATTATAAAGTTACCAGACTATCTTATTCAAATAATGCAAATGATAGTATTTAAGGAATATCCCAAACAAAGGTATTTTATGGGGGAAGTTCTTCCAAAAGTATGATGAATGCAAACAAAAGAACAAGAGTTAATATTAATGAAGTGAAGATGCACAACTTCCAACACCAAATGATCCAAATTACATTCAACAGTTTTGATTTTAGGTGATAAAACAGTGAGGCAGCCATTTTGAAAATGAATTGTGAATAGAGTGTTGAGAACCACAATCAAACAGTGTGTGTGAAGGAGAAACAACAGTGCTCATGAGACAAATAGCATAAGAATATAATGTTAAATGGGATTATTATTCATTGACTTAAAATCAACAGCAAAGACAGGATTTCATTAGTAAAGAGAGAGAAATAGAAAGAAGACATCTGACAATATTGAACAACCTTCATATCATGATGAAAGGAAATATAAAATAAATTTCTGTAAATGAAAGTTAAATATGGAAAAAATAAATATAAAATGATTTCTTGATAAAGAAGTGTTGAGTTAGGAGTCACAAGAAAACAAAATGCAATGGTTTTAACCTCTTTTCCTGACCAAATGGATTAACAGTGAATGAAGTCACTTGAACTGGGAGTTTTCAATGTTATTTGCTAAGAGCTTAAGAAGCTACGAATGTAGCATTTGCCTCTTGCATGTTGATAGTAAACAATATACAACAATATTCAGTATTTTACATACTAGAAGACACTGAGAGAATTTTTTAGCTAATCCACTGAAGTCTTCTTTGAAATCAATTTTTAGTTTTAAACTCACAAAGGCATGAGAAAATGTAAGTTTGCTTATGTGTGGTTTTACTTCATTTATTTGTTGGTGTATCTAATGACTAATTTACACAAGTACACTGGCAAATGTGATATTCAAAGACATACTAGTAACTGTGATATTGGACCATGGTAGAATATTCGAGACAAAAAGGAAAGAAACTGGTAAACCTGCTCCTGAACATTAAATTTAGATACTTATAACTCAAAAGTGTTAGAGATTTTTCAATCAGTAGATCAAGTTTAACCAAAGGGCACAAAATTTCATTTGAGTTTGGATTAATTCAAATGTGATTATATTTTCTTTCTCTGGAAGACCTAACAGTGAAGGGGGTCACCTTAGCATCTACAACAGTTAAATAAACAAACAAATGAAACTAGCATTATATAATGTGAAATCTCCATGAAAATTGAGAAAATATAAAAAAGTAACAAGACCAAATATTACTTATGAATCCTACCTACTACTGGAATGGTGAAACTGATGCAAACTGACAACTGAGAACTTTGTAGGATTCTATAAACTTCCATTTCAGTTTCCACTGAACAAAATCTCTCAGCTTTAAAAATGATGCTATGACAATAACATTATTATAATGCAAAAGAATTCAGTATATTTATCACATTCTACAATCTTTAATTACAAAATGGTTAAATGTCTTAATTTCCAAAGAAGTTCCATATTAAAAGTAATTTCATTTGTGATCCTAGGTAAATGCAAATATAAGCCCAGCCCTTTGATTATATTCTGTGTGTGTCTATACATATTTCATATATAGAACAAGTGGTTGGCATTAAGAAGGGCATCCAGATATAGAAACCAAATACTGGAGCTCGACACAGTCCTCTGGTTTGTTGGATTCTATCAAACCATCCAATTTACACCTACATAGAAGACAGACTTTAAATGATGATGATTATAAAAGAATACCTTATCATCATTTAATATCCACCTTCCATCTGGTGTGGGTTGAATGGGTTGACAGGATCCAGCTGGTGCCAGCACGGAAGACAAGTTAAATGATGATGATACACACAGGGTATTATCCTATATATGAAATATATATCTAAACTAAATTATGTGTTTAAATTCTATTACGTACATATCTAAATTAAAATGTTTTAGAATTACATATTTAGAACTCCATATTCTTACCTGAAACTATAAGAATAAAATAACACAAAAAAAATTCTGCTACAGTTTGATGGTTGACAACAGGAAAAGCATCAAGCCATAGATATGGTTTCATTAAGCAGTAATAAAACCAGCTTGAAGCAATAAAGATTTACAAACCAAGCCAACCCATAGAGAACAGAGCTAAAGACATAACAAATGAGGCTATAAAATGGAACTAAAGTGTAATACATGCAACAGAGATGAAGGGTAAACGGAGGAGGAAGAGAGAGTTTTTCTGAAGAGCAGATAAGGAAGAAACATGCTGGTTGCAATGTGAGGAAATTGGTCAAAGTAATCCATAGGTCTCAGAGGTAATGTTTTTGGAAAATGTCACTAAAATAATGGAGACCACTGAATGTGTAGCCTTGAGGTAGAAACTTATTTCTATTGTATTAATTACACTGTGATATGAACTGGATTTTCAGTTTAATAAATATAGTGAAGAATTATTAAAAGAAGAGGTAATGTGATGAAGAGAAAGACAGGGAAGAATGTTGAAACACATTGAAAAAAATAAATAAATAAAAGTGGGAGTAGATGGTATTTTGATGACAGGTGATCACAATGATGGTATTAGATCTGTTAAAAAATTGTGTGTGATGGAATGGTAGCACAATAAAGAGTTTTTGCAAATGTAATTTTAGGGTAAAATACATGGAATTATCTGAACTGATTAAAAACAAAAATCAGTTTGAAGTGAATTTAGTGGGCAGTGTGATCAATGCTTCTAAAGAGGAGGGGGAGCTGACGTGAAGAATAGGGAACAACGAACAGCCTGAAGGCAGTCTTGCAAACAGAGCTGCATTAATGATATTCAGTAGTTGGGTGGGGGTTTTTTTTTATCTAGAGCTGAAATTGTGAATGATTTTTAGATGTAAGAAATATAAAAAAAATAAAAGGGAGACAGTTACTTGATGACAACAATAACGATGATGATGATGATGATGATGATGATAGTAAATGGTGATGATAAATGTAGTTGTGTCCTACTGTTAATTAAAAGTATCAAAATGAATGTTTAATGGTTCTTCATGAAGGTTTTACATAAGATGAAAAAGTTAAATTAACAAGATTAAATTAATGAGAATGAGGAGTTAGATGAAATTATAAAATTCTTCAAGAATGAGAAATAAATGTGGATTAGAAATGACAACATGACCTCCAGATAATATCTGCTGCCATAATTATTACAATTCTGAAATGAAAGTGAATTTAATTGACACAGGAAATGAGTTATGACCAAAAAAGGCTATCAGCTGACCAAGGAAGCAACAAAATATAGTTCCATTATTTAAAATAAAAGATAAAACTTTAAATGATAAAAAAATAATTCCAACTGAAGATAAAACAGAGTCTGCAATTAATATTTTTGAAGTTAATTTCTAAGAAATTATTAAAAAAAAAAGAAAATTGTATGAAGAATATTTTAAAATGGATATTTTTATATAAAACAAAGCATTTAAAGAAATTTTTAAAACTTTAAAGAATTTGGTAAATTTCTTTGAAAGAAAATTATTTTGTAAATATACTTTACCTCGGCATGGATCATTTTTAACGAGGAATTCATCTAACGCGACCCAGCCTCCGCCGACACGTACCATTACTGTGCTACGTAGAATCCGAACAAGACGTAATTTTTGTGAATCACCAAACTGGAGGGGTGGGAAAAAGAAGAAAAAAAGATAATTAAAAAAAATTAGCTCAATGTAAATAAATAAGAGAAATGGGAAGGAAATAGAAGCAGTTAAACCAAAAGAAAACCTAACGAACAACAGACAAAAGAGAATCGTTTAAAGAATTTGATTGGAAGAATGGAGGAATTATTACTTACTCGATATTTTCCTTCACCAATTTTATGGATTCTGAACTGAGTAACGCAGGTACATCGGCCGACTTGTTTGCTTACTTCATCTTGAATCCTCTCCGAGTCTGTTGCAGGTTTACCAGTCTGAAAAGAATCACGTTGCAAGGACACCTTTATATCATAGCAGAAATCAGAGCTGTTTTTGTTAATTACAATTTTTACTAATTACTAGAAATTGTAGCTATTACTGTTGTTGCTAAGGCAGCAAACTGGAAGAACTGTTAGCACGCCAGACAAAATGCTTGGCGGCATTTCGTCCGACTTTGTTTTCCATCCTTTTGAGGCCAATTAAATCAGTACCAGTCAAATACTGGAGATCAATGTAATCAACTACCCCGCTCCCAAATGCTGGCCCTGTGCCAAAATTTGAAACCATTTTTATTATTTTAATGTGGTAGTAGTCCTAGTTTTTCCTACTCAATTAGACCTAAGATGAGAAGGTAGTTGATTGAATGCCATGAAGAATAAGGAGCCAATAAGATGTAGGGAAAGAGGGGCTTTATGTAGTCACTTCATAGAGGTGCATGGCTTAGTGTTTAGAGTGTTGGACTCATGATCCTAAGATTGTGGGCAATCTGATGTGTTCTTGAGCAATACACTTCACAATATTGATTTCCACACACAGTTATAGATAAAAATTCTTGCAAAATAAATTCAAAAATCTTTCATCTTTTTACACTGTCCCTATTCTTTCTTATATTCACGTTCTTGTTCCAATTCTTTCTGATATTCCACTTGTACCTTGACAGTATGCCCTGACACCTCATCATCTCTTTTTCTCTTTCCATCTAGGTTAGCCACATATCTCTTCTATAGTAAGATGCTTGTCCCTACACCTGTCCCTCTATCAAACTTTACCTTCTTAACGCCAAGTATAAAGCCACTTCTCTCAATACTACACTTCACTCAGTAGTTTGGTGACCTCACTGGGGCTTCATTTATCAGATAGAAAAAGAAAAAAACCCAATGTATGAAGAGAAGAGAAACTCTAACAATGTAGATACTTACATCCCTATCGGGTCTCAGAGCTGCAACAAATTCTTTGTAGTTTATGTAGCCATCTTCATCTTTATCAAATATATTGGCTACTGCCTCCATTTCTAGTTTTGTTGTTGGGAATTCTAGTAATATAAAAATATAACACATTAGACAGAATAACTGTAGGGAACTGAACCCCAAAACATGAAAATTAAATTAAAATTCTTGTGAATGGATTTGATAGACAGAAACTGAAAGAAGCCTACCGTGTGTGTGTGTGTGTGTGTGTGTGTGTGTGTGTGTGTGTGTGTGTGTGTGTGCATGCATGTGCAAGTGTGTGTACATTTGTGCTTCTCTGAAATTGTTGAGCTACAAGCAAAGCAGTGATGTCACTGTTGTTGTTTCCCCTGTCAACAAAATATCTGTTAGCTTTTTGTCTTCAAAGCCATGTGTGATAAGAGATTTCTTTGTTGAAAAGCAAGTAAGAGTATCCAGCTGTTTCACAATGCCACAACAATATAGTCATCTAACTCATGCTAGTATGTAAAAAAACGGACATAAAATAAGTATTGCAGTAGTAGTAGTAGCAGCAATAACAGCAAAAGTAAGAAACTCACTTGAAGAGATGATTCCATCAATAAATTCTTTACGGGTGACTTTTCCATCATGGTCTTTGTCTTGACGTCTGAAGAAGTCCATAATTCTTGACTTATTATGATGCATCCAACGTAGGTAGCGTTTCCGCCAATCATCAAAGTCAAAGTTCTTCATTCTCTCGACTTCATTCATATATTCTTGGGCATCTTGTAGTTTTCTTTGTCGGTCCATAGCCAAAAGCCACACTTGCTGCCATTTGGTAAACAGAGCCCCAACTCGTGGGTTTTTGAATTGAGGATCTGGTGTACGGCGGCCAGTGTCTCGACTGCAAAATAAAAAGTAATATTTAAGAAATTCTTATTCTTTAACAGAATTTTTTTCATCTCTTACAGAAGAATGATATGTTAACACAAGTTCTTCATTTATTATATTCACTCCACCCCTGTCAGCTGTTCCCCATCTTGCAACCTCTACCCACGCACACCCTATTCTGCCCTCTCCATTCATTTCATACTTTAGCCCCTTTCAGACCTGGGCCCCTCTGTCTAACTTTACCCTCCACCTGGGCTAAAAAATAATTAGTTGCATACACAGCTCAAGAGTAACGATTATTTCAGGCAAACTAATGGACAGAATCAGCTGCATCTTCTTCTTCTACAAGTGTGGTTTATTACTGCTTTACTAGGAATCCAGCAGAGATGACGTTTAACCTGTTCCTGCTAAAGCAAGAATATAGTGTGACAGGGTTAAGAAACAATACACACACCTCATCGTCATCACTACTTTAGCTCTTCCTAGCTCTACCCCATCCTCTCTTCTATAAGGTGAGTAGTTATGTAGCTCCTCTACAGCAAGAAACCCCATTTTGCTGTCACTTTGCCTCATTTCCTACCATAAAAGCTGCTTCTTTCAGGGGTCATAGTTTCTTGCTAGATGCAAGGACCAGTCAAGTACTTGTCTTATGGTATCATCAACCTCCCCTGCTTCCACAAAACTGCTGGCCTTGTGCCTAATTCAGAAACCATTATTACAGAGTTACATAAATTGAAGAAAAAAAATACAATTTTAGATCCAAGAGTCACAGACAACAGGTGGACTTGTGCAGTTGTCGAGTGGTATCCAAGAGATAGAAAAGGCCATTTGGAAGGTCACCATGACAATGGTAAGATCTAGTTAACTAATTAGGGTCAAGATGGAAAAAAATGGCACAATCAAGATAGAATTGGAAGCGTATTGTGACCAGCAGTGTATAACAGCATCTGATGGTCTGGTCAATACTGTGATACATGAATAAAAGATAGGATAGTCATGGTTAGAACACTTTTAATCATAAGGGTGACCTTGGGGTTAAACAATACCCAATCCTATTGCTCCCCTTCATTTCCCACAAAGCAAAAAGAACATTACCTTATATTGCTAAAAGACTTTCTAGTTTTCCTAAATATGGGTATTTGAGAAGATTCTGCTGTTGTTGACAACCGCCTCTTTTCAGTCTTCGTTAATTTATCAATTTCTGGTTGTTTTGATGAGATTTCACCTTGTAAGTCCTACAACACAAACAGGCAACCAGTGATAATGGATACAATAGCAGGGGAAAATGAAAGCGGTTAGGGATGAACTAAATATATTAAAATAGAATGTTTACTGATTAAAAAGGAAAATATTGATTTCAAGAATTCATTTAGGATAGCATTGATCGTTATAGGTTAATTATAATAACAAAAACAAAGTTACATAGTTAACAGAAGAGAGAAATAGATAAAGAGAAGGTAGAAAAAATGTAAATGCAAAAATATATAAAGACAGACCTGATGATCTTTTATAAGTTGATTGATAACTTCCAGATTTTCGGGTATAGCCATTTGGTTTTGGTTCAACAATGTACCTTCAGCATCAGTCAGCCATTGAAGCAGATTTTCAAGACTAGCTGCGTTTTGGCGCATAACCTTCAGACCATCTGCCAAACGTAAGCCTCGTTGCCGGGACCAGGAGGTTAACTGGTTAAAGTAAAAAAGAAAAATAATTAAAATGTGACAAATTATAGGCACAGATGTGGCTGCATGGTAAGAATTTGCTTTCTAACCACATGGTTCTGGGTTCAGTCCCACTGTATGGCACCTTGGGCAAGTGTCTTCTACTTTAGCCTCAGGCCAACCAAAGCCTTCTGCATGGATTTAGTAAACGGAAACTGAAAGAAACCCATTATATATATATATATATATATATATCTCCACATGTGAATCGTTGGCGATTTTCTTCCTCCGTCTTCCTTTTTTATTGGACGTTCCTCTATTCTGATGAAGAGCGTTGCTTGAAACGTTAAACCATCTTTCTTTCCTTCTCTGAGCGTCTACTAATATTTTACATGTACCATGTCCTCGCGTGGTTTTTTTTTTTGTGTTTGTTCTTCAGTTTTTTTTTGGGGGGGGGATTTACTATATGTATGCATATGTATCTATGTTTGTATGTCTTTGTGTTTGTCCCCCATCACTAAAGCCTGAAATGTGGTGCTCAACCATGACAGAAACCAATAAAAGAATGAAATTCTTTATGGAACTAAATCCTCCCAGAAATTGGTGGTGGATAAAAGAAAGGAATTTTTACCTCTTCCCACCGAGCCCGTAATACTGACAGCCAATTTTTTAGTGAGGACAGGGAATCAGGATGGCAACGGGCAATTATTTCTTGACCAATGGTCAAGGCTTCTCTTAAATCGGCTTCTTTACCCAGGAGATTTTCTTCAAATTTCTGGAATTGAGAAAAAAAGAAATAAATATATATATATTTATATCAAAATCTGTAATATAATTTGAAGTGGTATTGTTTAATATGCAAAGCTGAAACCAGTGGTTTTATAGTCCATGCTAAAGCATTACAATTTGAGGTGATATTAACCCTTTCATTACCAGCCCGGCTGAAACCGGCTCTGGCTCTGAGTACAAATGTCTTGTTTTCATAAGTTTTGAATTAAAATCTTCCACCAAACCTTAGTCACAATTTATGTTCCTAACATTAGCTTTAATGATAACTAAGTTATTTTACTAAATTCTTTGTTATATTTAAAGTAATTGAAAGAAACACAGAGCATCTCAACAGAAATATGGTAACGAAAGGGTTAAAGACTTATTTAACTGTTAAATTATGGGTAAAGGTTGCATGAAAGTGTGTGCCAAATAAACAACAAACAAAAGAATCACATTTTCTTAAGGATTATACATATTTTTACTTTAAATACAAAAATTATAATAATTGTTAGTCTGCCATACGATAAAATGTACAATCCCATTATCAAAAAGTGCTGTAAAATATTCACTTTTCTTGATGATAGCTGTATTCTTGTAGGCTTTTTGAAATATCAACTGATGTCCACTGTTCTCCAATGACACATAAATTGATGATGTTAGTTTAATGGTTAAAGAGAATACAGACGACCTATCAGTTACTTGGATCAGTTATTTGAATGACTCTGAAGAGACCCTAAAATGATTTGAGTAATTATTAAAATCATATTTCATGGAAAATTTAGGATAATTCCTTTCTGTACTCTTGAAAGCATTATTCATCATCATCATTGTTTAACGTCCATTTTCCATGCTGGCATGGGTTGGACGGTTTGACTGGGGACTGGCAAGCCAGGAGGCCACACTAGGCTCCAATCTGATCTGACAATGTTTCTACAGCTGGATGCCCTTCCTAACGCCAACCACCCAGAGTGTAGTGGGTGCTTTCAAGAGTACAGAAAAGAATTATCCTAAATTTTCCTTGAAATATGATTTTAATAATTGCTCAAATCATTTTAGAGTCTTTTCAGAGTCATTATTATTATTATTATTATTATTATTATGAAAGTAGTGAACTGGCAGAATTGTTAGTATGCAGGGCAAAATGCTAAGTGGCATTTTGTCCATCTTCATGTTCTGAGTTCAAATTCTGCCAAGGTCAACTTTGCCTTTCATCCATTCACGATTGATAAAATAAGGTACCAGTTGAGTACTGGGGTTGATGTTATCAACTTACAAGACTTCAGGCTTTGTGTCTATACTAGAAAGATTATTAAGGCAGCAAGCAGGAAGAACCATTGGAATGTCAGACAAAATGTTAACATTTTTTCCGACTCTTTACATTTTGAGTTCAAATTCTGCCAAGGCTGACTTTGCTTTTCATCCTTTCAGGGTCGATGCAACTGACTTGCCCCTCCCCACAAATTTCAGGCCTTGTGCTTTTAATAAAAAGAACTACTATTGACATTATTATATTTCTTATTATTTCATGAATGTTTTATATAATATTTCCAACAACTTTCAGAATGAATGAAATACCTTGTGGTCATCCCTCAGTTTCAGCAAAGCCTGTTCATCATCAGGGAAAGATCCTTGATAGCGAAGCTGTCTTTCTGCTTCAGCTAACCAATCTAATAAACTCTGGGCTTTTTTATGGAAGTCTTCAGCCTTTAAATTAAAAAAAAAAGAAAAGACAAATCATATATGTGTGTACATATAAGAGATATCATATATGTGTATGCATATAGGAGATATCAGATATGTGTGTGTGCGTGTGTGCATATAAGAGATATCATTATATTTGAGAAGAGTCATAATCAGTAAAGATTAGAAACACATTCATTGGTTGTTCTTTTGTTTATATTTCATTTCCCTTTTCAAAACAGTTGATGTTAGTTCTATATTTAAGAGATGAAGAATTATGTACATTATTTACATTATTTACATTTGACGGATATTTGTCCTCATCTTGTTTGTTGTTAACACAACGTTTCGGTTGATATACCCTCCAGCCTTCATCAGGTGTCTTGGGGAAATTTCAAACCTGAGTTCTCATTCCTAAGGCATTTTACACTGTTATTATTATTATTATTATTATTATTATTATTATTATTATTATTCAGGTCACTGCCTGGAATTGAACTCGGAATCTTGGGGTTAGTAGCCCGTGCTCTTAAGCACTACGCCATATGTTTATGTCTCCCCAAAATATTTTTCTCTTCACCAATTTGTAGTTTTCTGAATAGTGAAGGCATGTGGCTTAGTGGTCAGGGTATTTGGCTCATGATTGTAAGATTGAGAGTTCATTTCTCAGCAGCGCAATGTATCCTTAAGCAAGACACTTTATTTCACATTGTCCCAGTCCACTCAGCTGGCAAAAATGATTAGTACCTATATTTCAAAGGACCAGCCTTGTTACATTGTGTCACGCTGAATCTCCTTGAGAACTACATGAAGGGTATGCATGTCTGTGGAGTCCTCAGCCACTTGCATGTTAATTTCACAAGCAGGCTGTTCCATTGATCAGACCAACTGGAACCCTTGTTGTTGTAACTGACGGAGTGCTAATTAACATTTTTAATTTTAAATATTTGGCTTTTAGCTGAAGCATCTAAAAGTGTTGTGCTGATTCTGACTAAGGATTATGTTAACAGTACGAGTATGTGTGGGATACTCAGCCACTTAAAGCTAAAATTCAAAGAGCAGGAGTGGAGTTGAAACACCCAGAGTACTCAATGTTAAAACCGTTGGACTATCTATTTATATTTACTACATGTCTTGGGCATGACGTTAAACTGCACCCTGAAGTTCTCATGAACAGGGGTAGCACCCTATTAGCTCCCCAAGCCTGGGTTACAGTGAAGCTGTTGGCAGCAGGACCGTGGTTATCATGAGAGGTTGGAGAAATGACTCTCACTTGGATTTTATGATCAATGTCTTGCATAATACAGAGTACCACCTGTGTTTTATATAGCAGAGATTAACCTCTTTGTTAGTTGGTACTGTGATTGAGAAAGGAAACTTAGGGACTCCATCTCTCATGTTTTCTCCTGCCCACCCCCTATGATATAACTGACAATGTGCAGACTGACACAGGACAGACATGAGTGGAGGGCCATAGTGGATCAATAGTTTGAGCCTTCAGTCTAAAGAACAAGACATGTTTATAGCTGACAGGTTTGTATTGTCTGTATATAAAGTTACACCATGTCCAGTTATATTTTAGGTTCATTCTCACTGCATGGCAGCTAGTCCAAATGTCTTCTACTGCAACCCTGGAATGACCACTGTTTTGGGGTGGATTTGGTAGAGAAAAACTGAGAGAAGCTTCTGTGTGTGTGTGTGTGTGTGTGTGAGACTTGACATCATGTGATGGTTGTAAATGAGCATCACCATCTTGCATGTGATGTAATTCATTTCAAGTGTTCCATAAAAACATGCCCAACCATGGGGAAATATATCCTTGCTTGGAAACAGGTGAGGGTTGCTAAGAAAAAGAGCATCTGGCCATGGAAAACATACCTCAATGAATTCCATCTGATCAATGTGAGCATGGAAAAATGGTTATAAAATTCAACCAAATTAATTGAATAACCCTAATGAAATCTGCTGATGGCTTTATAATACTTTTTACATTTTAACAAAGGAAACTAACCATTCTCTGAGCTTGTTCTAGACGTTCTTGTTTGTTAACGCTCAATGTACATATACGGTCCCATAGGGTTGTTAGTTCTATTAACTGTGCTTGTTGTTGACTTGTGTCTTCTTCAGATTTTCCTATCAGTTCTTTGGCCGCATTGCGTACAAAAGAAACAGTCTTAGATCTGGCACCCAATTCTTGTTGGAAAGCCTTTAAAAGAGAGAGAGAGAAAAGACATTAACATTTGTATCAAATTTAGAATAAGCATTAGAAACATAAAATATGTCAGGTATTTGATGGTTGTCCCAGAAGTGTGAAATATACCAAGCATATAGGATAATTGTTAGAAATGTGAACTACACAAAGTGCAGCAGAAAAATCTCCCATATTTTACACAGTCATTAGCATGGCACTAGTAAAGTTAGGCAGATGGCAATAATGTCTTCATGTAGCTAATTCTTTACTGTCTTCTTTTTAGTTTGAAACTGTGTACAACATGCATTTGTTGACTATGATTTTTCTTTTATGCACCCTGTATCATATTTATAAGTTAGAAATGTGTTGCATGTCTCAACTATAAAAATAAAAACAATGCTGTTTTTATTTTTTTAAAATCATTCTTGCTGTATATTTTGAAATTTTATTTATGAAATAAAATGTAAAATGCTGTTTAAAAGCTGAATGTAAATCATTAGACATTAGTGGAAATAAGATAAAATGAGTCAATAAACAGAAAAGCATGTGAAAACTCAGTTCCTTGTTGGAATTGAACCTAAATTCTTATGATTCAATTGAAATGTCTTTTTCATCTATAACATCCCAATTTTTATTGATCTCATTAGGTAATTCAACATCCAACCAGATCAATATAGTCAGCTTTATATTGATGTTTTTCATTCTTGGAAACTTTAATAGAGTCAATAAAACAAATACTATATTCTAAAAAAAAAAAAAAAAAAAAACTCAACAGTCGAGCTGAAAGAAGTCTGCTTACCTTGTGTATTTCTGTAAGGTTGTTAACAGTTTCAATATCACCATGGACAGGTTGATCTTCAGATAAACCGGGTTCAGATTTTGATAACCAGTCCAACAGAGCTTGCAGTGCATCATTGAATTGTCCAGAGAACAGTAGAGCCTCTTCTAGATTTCTTTGTCTGAACAAATGAAAAATAACAATTCATTCTTTCATAAACATAACACTTGAAGGAGAGAATGGGAAGCTGTGACAGTTGTGTGTGTAAATGTGTGCCTGTGTTTAAATCTGTGATCGCTTTTATGAATGTTCCGACAGGAAGGCGGCGAGCTGGCAGAAACATTAGCATGCCGAGTAAAATGCTTAGTGGTATTTCGTCTGTATTTACGTTCAGAGTTCAAATTCCGCCGAGGTCAACTTTGCCTTTCATCCTTTCGGGGTCGATAAATTAAGTACCAGTTGCGTACTGGGGTCGATCTAATTGACTCCCCCAAAATTTTGGGCCTTACGCCTAGAGTAGAAAAGAATGTTCTGACAGGTGGTGTTGCTGTTAACAATTATCTGCTCATTTCATGCTTTTCAAGGAAGAGAATGAGAAATCCTTTCCTTGTAAAACAATATCTCAATGATATATTTGTCTAATCCATACTAGCATGGGAAAACAAATGTGGAAAAAAAAATGAATGAATGAATAGGATAAGACCATGGTAACATAGGAAAATGGATGTAAAATTAGAAAGATATATGTATGTTTGTGTGTGTGTGTGTGTGTGTATATATATATATATATATATATATATATAGTTTTTATTGAAACCAAATCTTGTCCAACATAATTTAAGCACTCCTTTATCATTTGGCCAACATAAATCAATGTGTGTGATAATTTTTAGAGGTGGGATGTTGCAGTATAATAAATAGCCAATATGGAGAAATACAATACTTTTTGGAACAGACACACACAAAAGATGAAGAGAAAGTGGTGCATGCCCACCAGACAAGTGAGGTTCTTAAGAGCTAATATTTAACTTGATAAACTATCAATAGATCTGTTTACTTGGAGAAAAAATTCCTCATTCAGACAGAGCACACCATGTAAAAGATGGCATCGTTCTGGAGAATTTTTCCATTTAATTAAAACTCTAACATATATAATTTCCATTTTTCTGGCTTAGAAGAGGAATAGCAGTGCTTCCAACCTTCTCAGGGCCTCTAGAACTGAAGGTAAGAATGAAAGAAGTTATTTCTCTAACAGTAAACCCATCCCCAAGTTTTTGCAACAGATTTAAGTTTGCTCAAAGTACAAAAGCCAGATGGTGAACTCAAACCAAGTGATAGATTAAATCTACAACCATGGATATTCTTCAGGGACAAGCACCAACTTCAAACAGAACACTAAATTCTAAGCAAGCATTGTAAAGAAAAAAGACTTACCGGGATACAGACTTCCCACAAACTGTATTCCATCTGCCCTTCAATTCACTCAGTTTTTGTTGAATGGCAGGATGATCGCTAACTGGTGAACGATCTTTCAAGTTACGAGCAGTACGATTTATTGTATCATACACTGGTTGTTTGCCACCCAGGTTCCTCTGAAACTCCTGAAAAATATCAAATAAATATTGTTTTAGGTAACTGAATGACATATATAAAAAGTTATAGTCCTTGTTAATCTGAAAGATTCTGTGTGGCATTTGAAGTTGTCAAAACTAGTTTTTGTGTAAAGATTTTATTGAATAAGAGAGAGAGAGAGAGTGAGTGAGAGTGAGAGAGAGAGAGAGAGAGAGAGAGAGAGAGAGAGAGAGAAAGAGAGTATATATAATAAATATAAATTGCAGTTACCTTGTGCTTTGCAATTTGAAGTTTAATCTTTGCTGGATCATTGCTGATCAATGTGTCTGAATCAAAGATTTTATCTGCTTCGTTAAGCCAGTTAAGTAACTCATTCCATAAATTATGGAACTGAAAGATAAAGCAAAAAGTGAATACAAAAACTATAAGCAAATCATAACAAAAAAACTGTATTTGCTGTCCGTAAAGTAAAAAATAGAGGAGGGATAAATATTGATAAGAATATATATTTTTTTATAATTATCAAATAAGCAGCTTAAAATTTCCATAATTTTCTGTCAATTCACCTGTAGACAGAAACTGTAGATAATTTACAGGATTTAGTTTAAGTTCACTACATTCTGAGTTTGATTCATTGCTATAGTACCAATAAATGGCACATTATACTGAAGTTCCCTGGCCACATTATGGACCAGACATTGTCCTCGTGTCTGAGTCCATCAAGCAAGTAGGGCTGCTGGAGCTGACTGTCCCATGGGAAGATCACATGGAAGAAGCTTTTGAGAGAAAGCTCTCCAAGTATGTAGGTCTGGTCAGTGACTGCCAGCAGAGGTGTCTCCCAGTGGAGGTAGGATGCAGGGGTTTCACAGCCCGTTCCCTGACCAGAGCTTTCAGTAGTTTGGGCATTGAGGAAGCGAGAAGGAGGAAGGCCATCCGCAGTACCACCGATGCGGCAGAGAGGGCTTCAAGATGGCTGTGGATCAAAAGAGGAGAGCCATGGGGTAGCTATTTGGCCATCTGGACATAAGCTGGAGTCTGATCAGCCCCAGCTGGGTCACCTGGAGGAGGCTGTATGATGTTGAAAGACTCGAAACACTTAATGATACCAGGTACATCACTGAAGATGTGTCCAGATGCATCAGTCATTGATGTATGCACACAACAAACCAAATAAATACTTTTGATAGCAACCTTTCCAAGACTGTCCTTGGTTCTATGATACAAACTTCATATTTAAAATTATCAAAATTAAGACCTTCCATCAAAATTTCGTGTTAATTTCTGTTCCAATTATTTGTTATTTTCAGAATTGATTGGAACAAAGGTGGTGTATATCAACAGAAATGTGATAGCAAAAGTGTTAAAATAATAATTGTTATATTTCTTGGTTCAAATTCAGCTGAGGTCAATTTTGCCTTTCATTATTTCAGGGTCAATAAAATAAGTGACAGTTGAACACAGGGGTTGATGTAATTGACTGAACCCCTCCCTTGAAATTCCTGGCCTTGCGCCAAAATTTGAAATCAATATTTATTTCTTGGCATAATTTAAATGTAGGAGCTAGATGCAGTTGATTTACCCTTTTGTTACCATATTTCTGCCATATAGGATTTTCGAGCGGGATCGTTGCCGGTGCCCCTAGACTGGCTCATGTGCGGGCGACACATAAAATCTTTCCGAGCGGGATCGTTGCCGGTGCCCCTGGGCTGGCTCATGTGCGGGCGACACATGAAATCTTTCCGAGAGGGACCGTTGCCGGTGCCCCTGGGCTGGCTCATGTGCGGGTGACACACGAGGTTTTTCGAGCGAGATCGTTGCCAGTGCCCCTGGACTGGCTCATGTGCGGGCGACACATGAAATCTTTCGAGCGGGATCGTTGCCGGTGCCCCTGGACTGGCTCATGTGCGGGCGACACATGAAATCTTTCGAGCGGGATCATTGCCGGTGCCCCTGGATTGGCTCATGTGCGGGCGACACATGAAATCTTTCCGAGCGGGATCGTTGCCAGTGCCCCTGGGCTGGCTCATGTGCGGGTGACACACGAGGTTTTTCGAGCGAGATCGTTGCCAGTGCCCCTGGACTGGCTCTTGTGTGGGGTTGTTGTAGGATTTTCGAGCGCGATCGTTGCCAGTGCCCCTGGGCTGGCTCTTGTGCGAGTGACACATGAGGTTTCTCGAGCGAGATAAGCGTGGCCGTTGCCAGTACCGCCTGACTGGCCTTCGTGCGGGTGACACGTAAAAGCACCCACTACACTGAGTGGTTGGCGTTAGGAAGGGCATCCAGCTGTAGAAACTCTGCCAAATCAGATTGGAGTATGGTGTAGCCATCTGGTTTGACCAGTCCTCAGTCAAATCGTCCAACCCATGCTAGCATGGAAAGCGGACGTTAAACGACGACGACGATATCTGCCTTTGTTTCAATTAATTTTGAAAATGAAAACGATTCTGATAGAATAAACTGTCATTATGAAGCTGGTGTTTGACAATATTAACATGAAATTAAAATTTAGATCACTTGAAAGCAAGAAGTTTCTATCACAGAACCTAGTCAATGATGATGGTAACATTAATCTTATAGATAACATGCAATTAAGATCAAACTCTAAAATTACAGTTTTAAATACTGTAAAACCAAGATTGGTATTCTATTAAATCTACCATTTCTTCCCTCACCTAAACTGAACAAATCTTTTATTACACAAATCATTTTAGTAGCAATCTCTTGACAAAGTCTGCAATATTTCACCTACCTGTCTGGCTTCTTTATAACCTCGTTCTAAATGCCGCGTGCGTTCAGCACTTCGAGACACAATCTTCTCCCACCGATGCTGTACACTTGACAAGAGATTCTTGATAAGGATGACATCCTGTTTTTGACTAAAATACTTCAAATGGGTTCCTCGTTTATCCAGAAGTATCATAGCTTCTCTATTTTGAGCAATATCCTTTTGTAAGCTCTGCAATAAAGAGAGAAAAGAAAAAAAAATTATTTATCTGTTCTTTATAGTGAAAATTAAATATATTCCTACATTCTTCAACATAGTTTCTATGACCTCTTTGTCTTCTTTGAGCCTTTCAGCTCTCTACAGGGCATAAACCATCAACAGATGCCTTTTCATATGCTAGCATAATATGGTATCCATTGCAATAATCAATACTGTTGTTGTTTAGCTACAAGCCAACTTCCATCAAACAGTTCTATGACAAAAGGCATTCCAGCCTTTCCCACCTTGTCATTTTAGATGCATCTAGGATTACATTATACAACTTGCCCTGTTATTTTTCGAGACTAATGTGTAATTGTGAAGGTGCATGGCCTAATGGTTAGGGTGCTGCACTCAATCACAAGATCATAGTTTCATTTCCCAGCCTAGGCAATGCATTGTGTTCTTGAGCAAAACAATTTCATGTTCAGGAAAATGTTGTGATATTGGTTATTTATGTTGCCATGAAAACCATCTCTCTGGGTCCTATATATATGTGTGTGTGTGTATATCATCTGAGGTACATATAGCTGTTATATTTAGCTGGGGGTGAATTAAATTAATTTAGAACTGACTTCACTTATATTTCAATGTAATAAAAAACAAAAACACAGCAACATTAATTGCTGTCTTACTTTATGGTCTTCAATTTGTGCGGTAATCTTCTCCAAAATTCTGCTAACGGGTTGAAGATTGTTAAGTTCTTTCTCAGTATCAGTCAACCAACCAATAAATTTGTGTAAATCATCATGGAATGTACTGGCATGACCAACCGCTTCCTCCAGTTTATTCTGAAAATCACAGAAAACCAAAGATATTATTAGAATATAATCAAGGTTTCAAAATATTTTATACCAAATGCAAATAATTGTTTATTATATTTGACCTTGTTTCATCACCCTCTCTCATATTCTTCTTTCAGTTAAGGATATTCTTTAGCCTTGCCACTTATAAAGTGACCTCCTTAGTGCTGATGCCATAAAAAAATTATATAAAATAAACACCTAGTATGCTCAGTAAAATGGTTGGCATCAGAAAAGGTATCCAACCATAGAAACCATACCAAAACTGAGACACTGGAGCATGGGTCTTCTGATTTGTTGGATCCTTTCAAATTGTCCAGATTATGTCAGGACAGAAGGCAGACATAAAATGGTGGTGAGTATGATTTAACTCTTTCAAGGCTGTACTGGTAATAAAATACACAGCCAATGTTTCCTCTGATACTCTCTCCATTACCATCATCTCACCATAACAAGTCTTTCTTTCATCATCATACTTTAATGTCTATCCTTTCAGTCACAGGGGTTGGCTCTCTTTTGTCTTGCAAGTTATTTAGAAGCCCACTGATGCTGGTGCTATGAGAAAAAAATTCATCCACCACCTTTTGTAAGTGGTTTGTAAACTGAATTGTGTAGTGACAACACCAGGTTTGAGAAAGCTTTTTAGTTTTGCTGAGGGCAAAACAACCTCTATAGTACTGGTGTTGCCACAAAAAAAAAAAAAAAAAATCCTATGTTCTGTAAAGTGGTTGGCATCAGGAAGTATATCCAGCCATGGAAATTATGCCAAAATAGATATTGGAGCATGATACAGACCTCAGACTCATCAGATCTGGTTAAACAGTCCATCCTATCTCAGCATGGAATGTGGGCATAATATGATGATAATGAGGAATACAATTTAATCTTTCATGGCTATTTTGCTAATAAAATACACAGCCAATATTTCC
Source organism: Octopus bimaculoides (assembly GCF_046866305.1). Taxonomy (NCBI): domain Eukaryota; kingdom Metazoa; phylum Mollusca; class Cephalopoda; order Octopoda; family Octopodidae; genus Octopus; species Octopus bimaculoides. The sequence goes on from NC_142937.1 coordinate 25,620,160, forward strand.
TTTATCATCATTGATTTAACATCTACTTTTCCATGCTTCCATGGTTCAGATAAAATTGAGGAAGATTTTCTACAGCTGGACGGATGATGCCTTTCCTGTTACCAACTCTCACCTATTTCCAAGCAAAGTAATACTTATCCATGACTGAACATGCGTTCACAGAAGACTGGTAACAAAAAAACACTGCTTGTATGATGGCTACACTCATTTACAACTATCACACAATGTTGAGACAAGGAGACACAAACACACACAACAGGCTTCTTTTAGTTTCCATCTCACAATGCTTTGGTTGGCCCAGGGTGCCAAGAAGTGAGACTGAACCTAAAACCATGTGGTTGGGAAGCAAACTTAAGCACACAACAATGCTTGTACTTATTTCTTCAACAGTGAGAAAAGAAATCATTATCATCAGCAGCAGCAGCAGCAGTCAAAAGAGCAAAAGTTAGAAGTTTTAGGAAGCAAAAAGGTTCTCCTTACTTTGCGGTCGACGGCTCTTGCATTGATGTGATCATTTTGTTGCCGGACAGCTTGTAAGTTAGAGCGAATCTTTGATGCTGATGAATCATCAGTCTTTTCTAGAATTCGTTCTCCATCAACTTTCACTTTAGTCACAATGTCATCAAGTAGTTTAAGTTCTGCATAAATGTTCTGTAAATGTAGAATAGAAAATAACAGAGACATGTAAATGACTTCTGAGAAAGTTACTTAACACAGGAAGCACATATTTAGATATAATAAAACAGAAATAGAGAATAGAAAATAGAGAGAGAGAGAAAGAGAGAGAAAAACAGAGCATGTGAGAGAGAGAGAGAGAGAGAGAGAGAGAGAGAGACAAAAACAGAGCATGTGAGAGAGAAAAACAGAGAGGGGAGAAAGAGACAAACAGAGAGGGGAGAAAGAGACAAAAACAGAGGGGGGAAAGAGAGAGAAAGAGAAAAACAGAGGGGGGAAAAAGAGAGAAAGAGAAAAACAGAGGGGGGAAAAAGAGAGAAAGAGGAAAACAGAGCATGTGAGAGAGAGAGACAAAAACAGAGGGTGGGGAGAGAAAGAAAAATAGTGTGTGAGAAAGAGACAAAACAGAGGGGGGAGAGAGAGAGAAAGAGAAAACAGCATGCGAGAGAGACAACAACAGGGGGGGGGAGAGAAAGAGAAGATAGTGAGAGAGAAAACAGAGGGGGGAGAGAGAGACAAACAAACAGAGAGATGAAAACTGTGTGTGTGTGAGAGAGAGAGATAGAGAAAGAGTAAGAGAGAGAATAAGATCAAGAAAAGAGAAGAGAGTGTGTAAGAGAGTGTGTAAGAGAGAGAGATGACAATAAATATTTAATGTGATGTTTAAGCAACAGACTGTCAACTGAAGAGAAATGTAAAATACCATAAATTTGTCGAGTTGATCCTTTGCCGTGTCAGGTAAACCACCAACTGGATGAGACTGTATCAATAGGTTCTCTATTTCACCAAGGCGCACCTGTAAATCTTGCAGTTCTCCAGTAAAAACCTGGGCCTGGAATGAAATTCATTTGAAATTCACATCAAATCTCAGAAACAACACAAAAGACAAAATGTGTTAAAAATAAAAAAAACATAGATGTGATCAGAAGAGGAAGATATAATGAGGCATGGACATATATTGTTGTCCTACTCTATTAACTGTACCAACTCAAGATTTCCTAGAAATTAATCAAAGGATTATGAATGATATGACAGGATATTATTACAAAGTAGGGAGATGTTCATAGTTGACACTGTACCATAAAATGGGGCCATGAAATTTCCAAACGGCTTGTTTGATTTTTAGAATGTAAAAGAGCACAAGCCTTGTCTAATGCATTATAAATATTGTTGAATCCTGTGTTGTACATATATTTCTGTTTGATGATAGATAAACAGTTCAGATCTTCATAATGTAGCTAATCTGATAGATAAACAGACCAGAGATATTTAATATTTATCATACTTCCAAAAACACTCTCTTTCACAACAACACAAGACATGTTGCCTTCTTCAAGTCATGAGCCATTTTTCAATATAAATAACTATTTGGTCACACTACACATTTATAATCTAGAATTTATAAGTTGTGTCAGCATCCATCTTGGAGTAAAGCGACTGTGGTAAATAAATAACTTTTGATGCTTTTCAAAGGCTACATTTGTCCTTTACAAAGAAAGCCAGAGAAATATTGGTTAAGAATATGGCAGGTAGAATATTATTGTGATGGAGTATTAGGTCTGATAGTTTGAGATGGATGAACAAAGACCTGTCTGTGGAAATAACGGGTAGAAGAGATGAAAGAACAGGAATAATATAAGGACTGATCTTTCCTGATCCTAGGTGCAGCAAAAACTGAAGGAAAAACAAGCCCACCCCATATTTTACAAACATTTTAACAGGAAACATATGGTGTGCATCAGTATGTAAAGTAGAAAGTCTAAGTAAAAAGAAAAAAAAATGGTAAAACATTAGCTTCATGAAGACACCATTACCACCTGCCTGACTTCACTAGCACCACAACAATGGCCATGTAAAATATGAGAGGTTCTTCTGCTGCACTCTTTTTTTCTCGGGAATTTTGTGTATATTTTAGAGCTAAGTGAACTGCAGCACAATGTAGTGCCGACAACATATCTGAACAGCTAATCTGCAGTTATGTAGTCTGATGTGTTAATTCCAGACAGTTTTTTTTCCACAGTATTTGTTTTAGGAGCAAATATATACATGAAATGTTTCAGCTCCAAAATCTAACCAGGTCCCAAACAGATGGTCATGTACAAATGATGATGCATTATGAATTGGTGGCTTATTGGCCAGAAACTAAAACAAGACCATAATAACAAGGAAATAAACTAATTCCAAAATAATGCAATTTACCTCTTTCAAAGATCCTTCAATTTCATGGCGTTTATTTAAGCTTTTATCTAACAATTCTTCCCAATTGGAATTCAAACTGTCCAGTCGACCTTTGATAGAAGAAACTTCCAGATCATTTTCAGCAGCTACCATCTTTTTCCCAACTTCATTGAGAGAATCTACACTGGGGAGATGGGCTTGGATATCATTTTGAAGAACCTACAAGATGAAGAAAATCATATATATATATATATATATGAAAAAAAAAAAAAAATGTAAATCGTTTCAAAATCCCAAACTAATTCAATACATTAACAAGAAATTAAATCAATCAATTAATATATTATTTATTTTTAACTTGTTTCAATCACTGAACTGCTACTACGCTGGGGTCCTGCTTTGAAAGGTTAGTTGAACAAAACAAGCTGAGTACTTATCTTTAAAGTATGATACTTATTCTATCATTCTCTTTTGTCAAACTTCTAGGTTATGAGGACATAAATAAACCAATGCCAGTTGTCAAGTGGTGGACGGACACACACATGCCGAAACTTTGGATGTTTTAGTCTGCTCTGTAAGATGGTTGGTGTTAGGAAGGGCATCTAGTTGTAAAAACCCTGCCAAAACAGACAGTGAAGCCTGATGCAGTCTTCTGTCTTGTGAGCCCCTGTCAAACCATCCAACCAATGCCAGCATAGAAAATGGATGTTATATGATGAGGATAATGCTGAACATATACAATAAGCTTCCACATAGTTTTCATTTACCAAATTCACTCAAGACATCAGTTGTCCCGAGGACATTGAGACCAGATCGTAAACTTGTTGAATGGTGGTTCTTAACAGGATATTTACAGCAGTTTTAGATATAGACATGACCAAGGGAAATGGGAAGTTATGATCATCATGCCTTTCTGAAGGGCTTTAATCACAATTCACAGGTTTAGTTTACTGATAACTTTAACTCTTGTACCAATATAATAATAGGAAAAAATAAATGAGGAGAAGAAAATAAAAGAATACAAACATTTAATTTGGATAGTTCCATCTCAATGGTTCTTGGGTCACCAAACAATTGTTGAATGCTGTCAACTGCTTTGCCAGTTTTAAAAAGCCATGTTAGGATTTCATTGAGTGCATGGTCAAACTGTCCCACATTCAAGAGAGCTGCTTGTAGTTGGCGCTGAAAACAGATGGAAATGGTGTTTAGATTATCTACTGAACTGAACAGAGAGGTGAGTGGGTAGAGTGGTAGTAGTAGTGGGAGGAGAAGGGCGAGAGGAGAGCAAGAAAAGAGAGTGGGAGGGGGAATGAGAGGTGAGCGGGGAGCAAGAGGAGAGGTAGAGAAGAGAAGATAGATGTAGGTTTGGAAGAACATGAGCAATATTAAAACAGTCCTACCTCTCGATCAGCAATATTTCCAATAAGCATATCCCAACGTAGATTCATATTGGCAATTGGTTCTTTAATATAGATACATTGGTCATTGGTGCTGTCTTTTGATAACTCAGTAGCTTGTTGGTTCAGATTCTCAACCTCTTCTTGTTTTGCATCAACATTGGATTTAAATTCCTGAAATTTCACAAACAGAAAATGAAAACAAGATAAAGGAAATAAGGAATAAAATTTTTTTTTCTACTATAAATATTCTTAACCCTTTCATGGTTTTTTTTTACCCTTTGAAATACCTAGATAGAATTTCAACTACTTTAGAAGACAATCAAACAATTAGAAGGATTTAGTAAAATAACTATAATTAATCCGTTCATTACCATATTTCTGTTGAAATATATTGCTCCTGTTTAAATTAATTTTGAAAATAATGAAGAATTGAGTAAAATGTTATTCTGGTGTTTAGAACATTAAATGAAATTTTGATGGAAGGTTATAATTTAGATCACTTTAAAACAGGAAATTTGTATCCTAGAACCATCTTCCATCAAAATGTTATGTTAATTTATGTTCCAAACACCAGCATTTTACTAAATTCATTATTTTCAAAATTTAGTGAAACAAAGACAGTGTATTTCAACAGAAATTTGATTAACAAAAGGGTTGACAAAGAATTTACCATGTGTGAAGGAGTAATGTGTGCGTGTTTAGAACAGTGAAAAGATTGTTAAACATATGGAAGGAAGGGTGTGTGACACCATGACCAAACTCTGAAGAATGTTTGAGTAAACAGAATAATACATGCTGCACTGAAACAGTCTGAGAGGAACTTCTAGCAATCTAAGAGATGAGAGACATGAAAGGTTTAAAAATAAATAAAAACAAATAAAAATAATGGAAAATCAAATAAATTACCTTTAATTCTTTAGTTTGTGATTTAATGTCTTCAAACTCATTACCAATTGGTTTTAGACACTGGAATTTCTCCTCTGTGGTGTTCAACCAAGTTAAGAACGTCTGGAAAGAAAACCACGTTATTATTATTATTATTATTATTATTATGTATTGAAGGAGGAATGGACATTAGTATGATATGCATATGTTAGAGTACTGTAAGTGTAGTGAAAGTGTATGATAGGAATACAAAGAGGGTGGGTCATAGATAGAGGGTAGGTCATACAAAGGGATATAAAAGCATGTTTGAAATGCACAGTTACAAAACTGGAAAGGGATGTTTGCAATAAGTGTGAAAGTGTAGAAATGAGATATTGGAGAGCTTGAGGTGGCCAATCAAAATCCATGTTGACTTCTTTTCAGTGCAATAAACGAAACAGCAGAACTAATGAATAGCATCTACTTGGGAGATTTATGTCCAAAGTTTTGTGAAGATGAACCAAATTTACAATAAAAAGCAGAAAAGTATATATTTCACAAGTAGTTCATAATATAAAAATGCTCAACAGTTGTTTAATTAGCAATAAACATTATTAATTCCATAATTATGATATATAATTTAAATTAATTTAAAGTGAGGTTTATCTCAAAATTTTAAGCTTTTAATTACTCTGGATATATTTTTTTGTTGTTCATGCATCACTCTTCTCCACATAAATCTATAAAGTAACAAAGAGATCTTACCAAAAGTTCATCATGGAAGTGGACAACTTTATGAAGAGTTGTCTCCAGAGTTCTTGACCGTTTCATGTATTCGTTATTGATTGTTGCAAGGCTTGTGTCTAGGTCATCGATATTTTTCTTCACCTCTGGTTTATCCGGTTCTCCACACAAATTAACCAACTGTTCTCCAGTTTGGTGTACATCTTCCAAGTCAACCTGCGAAGCTTGGATATCTTCTTTCAAAGTCTGTTGAAACATGAAATTGGTAAAGGTAAGGTTTCAAATACAATTCACCTATTTACCTATAAATACCTATTCACTTTATATAATTCTTTTTTTTTTACTTTCCTTAGTCTTCATTTCTTTCTTACAAATTCCTCTGCACACAAGCATTCACATTTGGTGGAGAGAGAGAGAGAAAGAGAGAGACAGAGACAGAGAGAGACAGACAGACAGAGAGAGAGAGAGAGGGGGGGAGGACTGTTGTTCATTAGCATTATATTTTTATGTCTACTTTTTCATTCTTGCATGGGTTGGACAATATTTATTGAGGGATATGTTTTACATTCAGATACTCTTCCAGATACCAATGCTTGTTTGTTTCCAAGCAAGTTAATATCTCCCCATGCCCGGACATGTTTTTGCCAAAGATTGGAAATGAATGACACTGCTTGTATGACAGAGAAACTTATTTACAACTATCAAGCAATGTCAAGAGAAAGAGACAGAAAGATACACACACATCTATCTATATCTATCTATCTAATATATGCTACACACACACACACATGCATTTGATGACTATAATTGTATTCTCACACAATGAAAATGGATAATTATTCATGAGTATCAAAAATAACCTAAAATCAACACCCTCTTTCTCCAATATAAAACCTAACACCTCTCTCTCTCTTTATATAAAACACTGGCTTTTCATATCATTGTAATATAACTAACCAGTCATTATCATTATTCCAATAACTGACTACTCTCTTCATTTCAATACCATAAATGACAAAAGACCCTGATCATCCACTTCCAATATAACCAACCAATATCTCCCCTCCACAATCACCATTCTGATATCTGATTAGTATCACCTCTGCTGATATCATAACCAATATCTCTCTTCCAATATAACCAACTCTCAGTTCGGACATCAAATGTGATATTTCCTTCCAATATCAAAGCCAAGCGTTAGCTTCCTTCTGATATTACAACCAATATTAGAACCCTTCCCAATTTCAAAACAAATAGAAAAGATTAAAAAAAAACTTTTTTTTTTACCTCCAGCTCTTCTTGTTGTTCTCTAATAATGGATGGTTCCAAACCAGGCAATTCTTGGTTTGATAAGCTGTCTTGTAAATCTTTTAATGTACTCATAAGACTGTTTAGATCTTCCCAAAACTTCTCAGATACATCCAGGGTCTCTTCAAGAGCCTTACTTCTCTCTTCAGTGGTGCATTTAATGCTGTCGTACAGTCTGATTAACTCGTCTAGTTTCTGTTTGACATCTGCAGAGGAATAAACACACAAATTATAATAACTCTGAGTATCACAGCCACCCCTACATCGCACACACAAAAACAAAAAATACAAGTTGCATGAGGAGTAACAGACTGACACACCAGATTGAATCACTGCACCCTTCTAAATCTTTTCACTACCAAGGATCCCCTTTATTTAAATGAGTTTTCCCACGGACCCCAGGATCTTGAAAGGTCTGTCAGCTTAACATGTTCATAAAACCCTAGTACTACCTCTGTGGACTACCAGGGACCTGCAGACCACAGATTGGGAACCACTGGACTAACCCATTCATCCAAATTTCAGCCCTTGTGCTTATATTAGAAAGGATTATTATTATTATTATTTGGGTTGATCATATGATACTTGATAGAATGAGCAGTGTTCACAGCTAGGCTGAAGTACATAGGTTGATTCTTAGTAATCAGTTTGTTTCATCAAAAGAGGATGGGCAGTGCCCATAACATATTTGAATGGTGGGTGAAAGGAAGGACTAAGACACAAATTATGGGTCATTCTCAGATCAAGACCCAATTCAAATGCTTGCAAAACAGTGAATAGTTTTAAATATTCACAAAGTAGTAGTAGTAGTAGAGTGGTGGTTGTGGTATTGGTAGTAATGTTAACCTAGACTACGGGTAAATTCTTCCACCCAGGAACAAATAGACTCCATTTAATTAGCTTCTGCACAATTTCCTTTCTCCCCAATTTCATTCACAATGTTTTGGTTGATGTGGTGCTTAGTAAATATTTGCTCAGTGAGCTATGAAGTGAGACAAAATCCCTGGAATTATATGAGTGAATATATTTGTCATAAACTTATTTGAGTTTCAGACAATGAGGGTGTCTCAACAAATTACATCTGTTGTGAAAGATAACTAATTTGTTACTCTAAATAGTTCATTAGTTACTTTCCAATAATTACAAAAATTATTGATCAATTTCTATGACTGTGCTCTATTTATTGTACTTCAGACAAAACTCTAACACTGGAATATCAATTGCATCCAGAAATTCCATTAGTTTATTTTTTACCATAATACACCCTTTAATGAAGCAGACAAAACCTTGGGGTTGATTAAATAAGTACCAGTTACATACTGAGGTTGATGTAATCGACTAGTCCCCTCCCCCAAAATTTCAGGCCTTGTGCTTATAGTAGAAAGGATCATCATCATCATCATCAGCATCACCATCACCATCACCACCATCATCATCATCATTATTATTACTTCATTCAAGAAAGACTGTGTACCCATAATCAATAAAACCAAGAATAACTGAAAACCCAGAATCAATAAAATAAATACCATCAATTATTGAAAGATGATACAATCACTTATACTCCACCCTCCAAGACTGGATTTGTGCTTATATTAAAAGTTAATATTCTTGCTTACCATTGACAGCTTCATCCTCAGCATCACCTGCTTGACTGATTAATTCTTGTGCAGTAAACTTCACTGAATTCAGTGCAGTCAACCGCAACTCCATGTCTTCAATCAAGTGCTGCAATTATTATTATTATTATTATTATTATTATTATTATTATTTAAGCACAATAGTGTCAAATATTTTAGTGGTAGATAAATTATGGTCTAAACTACAATACCCAACTCTAGGTTTATCACCATTTAGTGCTGCTCTGGTGTTTTTATCAGAGATTGGGGGTTAAAAATTGTTCAAATTAATAGCAATGAGAGATCCTTAAACTGTAATTTGATCATTGTATTAATTTTGCTTATTATGAGGCAATGTGAGTCACAGAAAATACCAGTTGTGTTTTTAAATGGATAATTAACATCATTACAAGAATGACCATGAAATTTAATTAATACAGTTAAAGGATTTTTAAAAAAAAGCACACTTTAAAGAATCAATTGAACTACTATCTTCCTTAGAATTGCTTCACAATATTTACATAGTGCCACACATATAGAATTTATACAGGGTACGGTAGAAATACCTCCCATATTTTACATGGCCATTGTCATGGTGCTAGTGAAGTCAGATGTTAATAGTGTCTACATGTAACTAAAGTTTTGCCTTTTATTTTCAGCACCTGCCATGATTTGAACCATACTTGGTGTTGAAACATTTGTCAACCTCTAAAATGTGGGAATATTCTTTGCTTTTTTTGCTGCACCCTCTATTATTACATATTTGTCTGGATACTGAAAAATTAATCCTAAATATGAACGAAATAAAAGAAGGGAAAAGAAAATATCTGAGAATAACTTACCATATTTTCTGATATCTGCTCCTTCAATTTATCAGGATGGGCAGAGATGGGCTCAGCATGCTGCACCTGTTGAGCAGTGGTTGCTAAACAATCCAACATGTCTTCTAGCTTGTCAGTAAACTGGAATCAAGAAAAATTAGCCAATAGAAACTGAGTTTGGGGAAAGTAAGAATAAAATAAATAAAAATACTTTGAAATAATAATAATAATAACTGATATAATGTTGGTTGGTTGATTTCTCCAGTCACACTCTCCATCATATAGAAAGATGTGGGGGAGAGAGAGTAAAATAGAGAAAGAGAGTTAAGATAACATAAGTTAATAAGCAGGCTTTATCTTGTGAAAGGCACTGCATTGCTTCCTTGAGCAAGTCTTTCATACATGCCAAACAGTGCAGCTGATTTCTCTACAAATTCCTATATTGTCAAAGCTCATTTTGATAACTTGTCATTTGTCTCAATGCAGGGCCATAGAGCAACACACACATACACACTCTTTTACATAGATACATTAGAGCCGTATTGATGCATGCCATTCATTAAACTAGACACAAGACCCATTTCTGTCAGAGTTTTGTCCCCATAGAAGAAGAATAAAGCTTTGATACTGGAATACATGGTATTAGCCCAGTCAGGGGCAAAACTGAGAAAACTGTCAACTCTTGATGTAACAAATATATCTTTCCAACATATTGACTTTTATATAAGATAATGTCTGCGCTATGGAAAATATATTTATGATATGCTTTACAATTCTTACATTACTATATATACATATATACATGGATGCACACATTTGTACACATACACACACATTATATCTTTTATCTTTTATTTGTTTCAGTCTTTGGACTGTGGCCATGCTGGGACACTGTCTTGATGAATTTTCAGTTGAATAAAATGATCCTAATACCCATTTTGTGAAGCTTAGTGCTTATTTTATTGGTCACTTTTTGCTGAACTGCTAAGTTGTGGTGACATAAACACACCAACATTGGTTGTCAAATAATGATGGGGAACAGACAGACACACACACACACACAATGGGCTTCTTTCATTTTCCACCTACCAAATCCAATTACAAAGCTTTGGTTGACCCAAGGCTGTAGTAGAAGACATTTACTCAAAATGCCACACAATGGGGCTGAACCCAGAATCATGTGGTTGGGAAGCAAGCTTCTTCCCACACAGCCATGCCAGCACCTAACTTTTTCACACACACACATGTAGGAATCTATGTATAAACATCTCGAAAAAGAAAAAAAAAACTTTAAAGACGTCAGTATATAGAAAACTGGTAACTTACTTCAGCCGATTGTTGAAGGGCTTCTTCAATTGAATTGGAGCGTTCGCGAACAAGGTTACGAATGTGTTCAACATGTTTATTAGATTCATCCAACATTTCTTGCATTCTTTCAGCATCTTCATCACCACAGAGGCTGCTCAATGCAGAGCCAGTTTTGTTCAATTTCTCAATCAATGGTTTGTGATCAATCACATCTTGACGAATCAACTAGAAAATATCAAATGGATTGACATGTAGAGAAAGAAGACATGTGATGTAGCAATGGGAGAAGGAAAGACACAAACTAGTGAACATGGTGGGAAATAGGTAAATGATGGTAAATATGTAGAGCAAAAGCTAACATGTAGAAAGAGAGAGAAAGATTGGTGGACTTGGAGAAAAAAGACGATGGTAAATGTGTAGAGAGAAAGAAACAGACTGGCAATTATGGAGGAAAGAAGCTCTATGATGGTAAACATGTAGCCAAAAAAAAAAAAAACATTGAATATGGAGAGAGAAACAGCCCATAGAAAAACATGTAGAGACAGACACAAGAGGGTGAACATGGAGAGGCAGGCACATGGGCATGTAGAGAAAATAAATAAAAAAGGCAGTCAAATGAGAGAGAGAAACGAAAATTTATCTCATTCTTTTGTTTCACCTCACTTATAACTGACATTGTTTTAAATTTTGGAAACATAAAAAAACATTTACTATATATATGTACAATGAGCTTTCTTCAGTGTCAATCAAACTCGGTCATAAGATATTGATAGGTCAAAACTGAAACTAAATGGTCTGGAAGCAAACTTCTTAACTATATATCCATGCCTGCATGTTATATCATCATTATTTAATATATGTTTTCCATGAGCAAGTGAGCTGCAAGGCTGCATTGAGCCTCAATGTCTACTTTGGCACAGTTTTTATGGCTGGATTTCTTTCCTAATGCCAATCACTTTACAGAGTGTACTGGGCATATTTATCAAATATATATATATATTAGTTGAACTGTTGATACAACATGATGTTCTGGTGATCTGATGAACAAGTTTTCTTTATTTCCATTAATTTGTGAATATACATTTGTATTGTATAATGATGAGCATACATATTGATGCAAACAAGTACACATAATTTCTTGCATATTAAAATTAATACTGCAATGAAGAAGGTTGCAAAATGGCTGTAATCCTATGGAAGTCACTTAGGAAGTTTGAGAGTTGAATATATATTTTATTTAACTGACTTTATGTTCATATAAATATTATATTAAATATATACACATTAAATATTACAACAAGATAAAAAGTTATTCAAACCTTAGCTTTCTCCTGCTGTCGCTTCAACTGTTCAGAATTAATAGGTATGACATCAAGTTCTGACAGCGAGGGTTCAAGTTCTTCAAACCAGGACTGCAAGTGGGTGTGGGTTTCATGGAAATGTTTGGAGAGTGGTAAAGCTTGCTCAAGCTGGCTTAACCTGTCTGCATTAATTTTCATTACTGTGTCAATCTGTGTCTTGAGAGTCTCCATTTTTTCTTTGATCACTGGCTCTTCATCCAGTTTGTTTTCTCGCAGAAGTTTTTTAGCCGCAGCTAGAAGATCTCGGGCTCTGTCCTTCTGGCTACCAACTTCTGCATCCAGAAACTGATGAAAAACAAACAAAACAACATTACAGACATAAACCAGCACAATTTCTTACATCATTTTAAATACTTTGGTTGAATAATAATTCATTCTACTATAGGTACTAGCCCTGAAATGCCGGGGAGAGGACTAGTCAATTACATCAACCCCAGTATTTCACTGGTACATAATTTATTGATCCCGAGAAGATGAAAGGCAAACTCGACCTTGGAGGAATTTGAACTCAGAATGTAATGATGGGTAAAATACCATTAAGCATTTTGTCCAGCGTGCTAACAATTCTGCCAGCTTGCTACCTTAATAATAATCCTTTCTTCTTCTTCTTCTTCTACTACTACTAATAATAATAATAATGATGATTAAAGGTGATTGGAATGGAATGTCCTGTAGAGCTTCTACAAAAAGTCTGTTTCTTATCATCAGAAGAAAAATCATCAGAAGGGTTATGAGCACTTGAAGGCCTATTGAAATCACGTGGATATTTAAGGTTATGGGTAGGAACCTCTACCCACATTAATTCTACAAAGAATAAGACCAATCCTAAGTCAAGTTCAATAATAACTCTAATATTGGTTGAAAGCCAGCAATTTTGAAGGCAGGGTGGGGGAAGTCAATGATATGGACCCAAATACTTCACTGATACTTTATTTTATTGAACCTGAAAGGAGGAAAGGCAAATCAGAAAGAAATGCTGCTAAGCATTTTGCCTGATACACTTACAATTCTGATGGCTTGCCATCTTAATAACAACAGCATAAATATAATATATTGTAGTAATGCTAATAGTGGTAAGAATAGTCATACCAGGGGAGTCATACCAGGGGAGTCATTGGTATGATGAAAAGAAGGAAAAGCAGAGAAAAAGGGAAAAGAAAAGCAAAATGAGTGAATCATCATTAATGGAAGTTTTCAATCCTCCATTATGAAAGATATCAAGTTAATATTGTTATAATTCAAGGAATCTTCAATGAACTTAGCTAATTTTCTATCATAGCTCAGAGAAAACAGAATAGAAGGTTACTGAACAGAGATAGCTCTGGTTCTGTTATATTAGAGAATCAAGCATTGGGGAGTTTTCAGACATCGATGGTTAGGATTGTTGTAATTTAGAGATCACACAGTGAAGGTTCAGTGAGAAGAAAGCTGTGTTCTGTGAATGGGCAATTACCAGCTACAGTATTTGCATTCAGCTTAGAAGTAGCAATGGATAGATAGATAGATAGATAGATAGACATATGGAGGGATAGACAGACAGATAGATACAAGCTGATGTTGAACTAAAGAAAAAAAGAAAAATGATTGAGAGAGGAAGATGTATTGAGTGAAATGGAAAATTTTCCTGACTTACTTTTTGGTCTTCCAGTTGGCTTTGAATTTTCCCAGATTCACAGCTAACTGAATCAGCTCCAATTATTTCATTCTGTGTGTCACCAAACCAACCCAACAATTCATCAATCTCATTCAGAACCTAATAAAGAATTGAAACAAAATAATGCACTGATATACAATGGATATGGATTATAATAATGTATTAATATTGATAGGTGAAGGTGCATGGTCTAGTGGTTAGATTGTTACACTCATGATTGTGAGACTGTTGTTTCAATTCCTGAAACCAGGTGGTGCATTGTTAACTTAAACAAAACATTTCATCTCCTGTTGCTCTGTTGGAGTTACATGTGTTGAATAGCAGTTTGACTCAGCTTAACATTAAAGTTTCCTGGGTAGAGGATACATCCACCTCATCCGAACACTTGATGAGGCAGACATACCCTATGACCAAAAACTTTAATTAATATGAAGCTCAGCCAAATTGTTATAGCTTTATATGTGTGTGTGTGTGTGTGTGTGTTAGTGGAGGGGCACAAAAAAATTTTCAAATTTTCCAAGGAAATTGATTGAAATAAAATCAAGTAAAATAAAGTAGAATATTTGTCAAAAAATTCTCAAACAATCTAAATATTCAACTTTATTTCATTCTTTTTCATTTCTTTGGAAATTCTGAAGAATTTCTGTACCTGCATATAAATAAATTAAGGACCAATTCCTTCATTTCTCCTGACTAACCTTGTTATTCTTATTATTATCAATATACTATTCTGTACACAACCAAAAACGTTTTATTCCTATATGTGAGTGTGTGTGTGATAGTTAAGTAGATTTTTCTTAATTCAAATTATTTGATCAATTTATACCTCGAGAGATTTCTGTCGAGAAAGACGTATCTTCTCTGCTTTGGAATTTATCTGTTCACTGAGGGCCTCAAACCGATGGCTATCTTTATTTGCAATATCTGTGAGGCGTGCACAGGCTTCTTCAGGTAGGAGGTCACCAAGTTTACTACCCTGGGTGCTGATAACATTCAACAATGGCTGGGCCACAGATAGCTGCTCTTCCAGTTTCTATATAAAGATAAGCAAGTTTGTAATTTAGTAATTATGTAAAACATAAGACATTTCAAAGCTTTATTTAACTGAACAGGAAGGAGAAAAGGGAAAGTGAGAGATTCAAAGAAATCTGAATGGAACTTTTGTTTAATAGTGACTTTAACCCTGAAGGCACATGACTCAGTAGTTAGAGCATCAGGATCACAATCATGAGGTAGTGAGTTCGATTCCTGGACTGGGCAGTGTGTTGTGTTCTGGAGCAAGACACTTTATTTCACATTGCTCCGGTTCACTCAGCTGTAGAAATGAGTTGTGATGTCACTGGTGCCAAGCTGTACCAGACTTTGCCTTTCCCTTGGATAACATTGCTGGTGTGGAGAGGGGAGACTGGTCTTCCATAAACAACAACCTTGCTTGGACTTGTGCCTCAGAGGGTAACTTTCTAGGTGCAATCTCATGGTCATTCATGGCTGAAGGGGGTCTTTAGCCTTTTACTCAATAGATGATGATCATCATCATCGTTTTAATGTCCACTTTCCCATGCTTGTGTACATTGGATGAAATTCAGTGAGATAGATTTTTGACAGCCAGATGTCCTTCTTGTTGCCAACCTTCACCTGTTTCCAAGGTAGTATTTCCCCCATGGCCAGACATGAAAGACAGCTTGTATGATGGTAATGCTTGTGTACAACTATCACACAACAGCAAGGCTAGGTGACACTAAAACACTCACACACCCACAATGAGCTTCTTTCAGATTCTGTCAACCAAATTCCCTCATAAGGCTTTGGTCAGCCAGGAACTATAGTCGAAGACTTGCTCATGGTATCACACAATGGGACTGAACCCAGAACCATTAAGCAGGGAAGCAAACTTCTGAACCACACAGCATGGTGCTATATTAACAGCACATTGTCAAGTGGCGGGTGTTAAGAAGGGACATTTGGCCATGGAAGTTATTCATTATTCCCCTCTCTCATCATCAAGTCTGTCTTATAACTATCTCCATCGTGCCAATCATGCTACATGAATTACTATTAATCACTTTCTTCTATTACTACTTCCTCTATTGCCCTCTCCTAATACCACTGTTCCTTCTCCACAAAATCATAATCTCTCTTCACCCACCTATCCCGATTCCCTCTCTCCATTCTCTCTTCTTTTCAGTCTCTTCAGGTTGCCTTGAAGGAAAGGTAACAACATAGCTTATAGAATCCTATTTAGTCTTGCCTAAAACAGGATAACCTCTGTAGGGCTAGTGCTACAATAAATGCACCCTGCTCAGAACACACTATAAACATGTTAGTGTACGGAAGGGCACCCAGCCAAAGGAACCAAACCAAAAACGAAATGCATGAGGACAATGTGGGTTTCTGATCTGCCTAAAAGAGTAGGAACTCTAGATGAGAAATTGCACTGTGAAGATTTATCTAACACATGTCAACATGGAAAGTGAGATAAAATGGAGATAAAAGTGATAATGATGACCATGAAGGCAATACTTTCAAAATGGATGAAATGTAAACACGCTCTTTAGCCTTCACCTACATGTTCATATCACGACTTCATCATTTAATGTCAATGTTCCAATGCTGGCATGGGTTGGACAGTTTGACAGGAACTGATGTGTCCAAGGAATGCATCAAGCTCCAGTGTCTGTTTTGGCATGGTTTTTGCTGTTGGAGGCCTTTCCTAACACTTCCAAACACTTCAAAGCATGAACAGAGTGCTTTTTTTGTGCCATCTGCACTATTAAGGTCACCATGGAGTTCATAAGACTACAAACCCTAAAGTATATCCTGTATATGGTCAACTAAAAAATTCTAGGAAATATTGTCATCTATTTCATCAAGTCTAGAATGAAAAAGTTGAATCTTGTACAATTTATATGAGAATTGTGAGAGTTCTAACAAAGATCAAGTGTATTATCAGCAAACCATTAAGCCAATCCTTACTTTAATGTGACTTTCAACCTCTTGACCAGCGAGCTCTTTGGATCTTAATTCTGGTTCAACATTTGCAAGCCACTCTAAAAATTTAAAGTGGGCTTCATTGAACTGCTTAGCCAATGGCACAGCCTCTTCCAGTTGTTTCAGCAAATCATTTACTGTTTTCTTGTAGTTATTGTATCTATCAATTGTAGCAGTAACTCGGTTAGGCATCAGATCAGCATCATCTAAATCAAAGAGAAAATTTTCAATATCAGACACAATATTGTTAGGTTGATCATATTCAGGCAAAAATGTACAGAACTATGGAATTTACGTAATTAATGTTAACTGTTACCCTTTTGATGCCAGTTTGCTAAGTATCTAGTTCTATAATATAACCTTCCTGTTTTATTGTGATCAAAATCAAAACCTTCCATTAAAATTGTGTGTTAATGTGTTCCAATACCAGCTTAATAATGACAAAGTTATTTTCCTATATTCCTCAATTCAAAAATTAATTGAAACAAAAATGGCTTGTTACAAAAGAAATATAGCAACAAAAGTGCTAAATTGAAGAATTTTTTATAAGTCAATTTTTCAGACTATTGACCTCATGTTTGGAAAGATTTTTTAGGAAAATTCTCTTGGATTTACAAACTTGGAGCAGCAGGATACTGCCCCGTGGATTGTAAATGGTAACCATTTAAAAAAAAATCATGTATAACATTTTTTTGGTAATTTTGGGAAAAGATTACAAATTTGTTGGGAAAGGATATAGTTGAGTGAAACCATCCTACAGTACCATACTGGTACTTATTGATCACAAATGTAAGTTAAACAACCAAAATTGGAATTTGGAATTAGAATGCCAAATAATGTGACTAAATAAAAACAATGCAGATCAATCTACCACTCTCCTAACTGTGGTAACATATCATTTTTTAAAATTTAATATTTAGAACAAAAATACACAAGATGGTGTATATGAAAATATAGGGAGGAAAAATCTTCAAAAACTACAATTTGCTGGGGTTTTTTGTCTGAAGTTATATGAAAATAATCTGGTAATTAAGAATTCCCCTTCACCCAAGCCAGAACATTTTAAAATAGCTTAGTGCATTTTGAAAAGTAGATAACCAAAAATATTTACCCTTCGAAAATTCCTGTAGATGTTTGCCTTTTTCAGTCAGGGTTTCTAAGTTTGGTTCTTGCTCAAGAAACTCTTCTGTTAATTTCTATAATAATAGTAATAACAATGATAATAATAATAATAATCCCAACACCACTAACAATAATAATCATAAAATAAACTGAATCTATAGATTAACCTTTTTAAAAAATTCAGCATGCTTTGGTATATAGTTCTTAAAATAAAGAAACATCTTCAGAAATGCAATTATTATTATTATTTACTTGTTCCAGCCAAGTGACTGGGACATAGCAAGAATTTGAAATATGTAAATCAATTTAGAACAAACACAGACAACAACACTCCCATTAGTAAATTAATAACTTCTGAACTTAGAATTTCTGAGAAAGTGAGTGTCATCAGTTGAAACAGCATTAGATTAAAACATCTGTGTACCATACTTACACACACACACACACACTCCTTCATTCCACTGAAAGGCTTGATGCTGTGGTTTTTGTTTGAGAGGAAATCTCTTCATAGATGTTATGTTAAAGTCTCAGGTTAAAACCATAGCATCATGCTTTTTGATGGCGTTATATACACATTAAGTATGGTATGTAGATGGCTATTTTATTTCTAAGCAATATACAACTGACAGATTTTATGATAAGTGTTGAGAGTAATAACTTATTTGTACATGCTCATTATTGAATTAAGAGGTTTTTCTATATATTTTGCAAGTCATTTACATCATAATCAGCAGAAAAATAAGCATTCCAAGAGAATTTTTTTCTATAGGTGTAGAAGGGAGAAGTGAGTTCATTAACTCATTCTTAGATAATCCTAATCCTTCAATATTGATTCTAGAATACATTTAGAGACATCTAAAAAAAAAAATACCAATAATTAAAGAATTAAAAAAACTCTTATGAAATAGTTTGTTTTTAACCATGACACTCAAAGTAGATAAAGCTATAAAAAATAGCAGGCAAACATTGGGCTAAAAATCCTTTTGGATGTATAAAGTCAAAAATTAATTATTTCCTGTTCACTCAAAATTTCTATATTCTTATGAACTAAACAAAATTTTTTTTTTTTTTTTTTGATAGATACCTTTAACATCGAAACATATTTTTCCATACTGTCCACGTCATGAGGATTTGGCTTGACAACAGAAATTTTGGCATTGCATGAATCAAGCCAAGCAGTTAAAGATTCATAACATTCTTGGAATTCTTTAGCAACATCAACCATTTTTTCCAAAGCATTCATACGTTCAGTTGAGGCAAATACAAGATTATTCCAACGTTCTTGCAGTTCTTCGATTTGTTTCTTGATTTGTTCCTGCTCTTTTGGAGCAACAGATTTCATAAGCTTCTTGCCAGAGTCTTCGACTGACTTTATTCCTTCCTCTCGATCATCCAAAAGTTTCTTGAGGAACTGCAATGGATGAAAACAGAAATATTGGTTTCTAATATTGGCATAAAACCATGAATTTGGAATAAATAAGTCATGGATGAAATAGTTGATTATATCAGCCCCAGTAATTGCCCGGTACTTATTTTATCAACCTTAAAAGGAGAAACGGTAAAATTGCCTTTGGTGGGGTTTGAACTTAGAAAATAAAGAGAAGCAACTAAATGTAGCAAAACATATTATCCATCCTTCCACTAATTCTGGTAATTTATCACCCTTAAGTTGATAAGCATACTATCTATCTATGGTGCAAAAATAAAGAAAACATGAAGTCTAGGTAAGTATATTAGGTTTATGCTCAGGAAAAATAGAAGGAAAAAGTGTTTTATGTTTTGAGCATAAGCTTTTCTACAGAAAGAATAGACGCGGAGAGAAAAGACAAATATGTTACAAAGGGATTTTATGTTTTTACCATCAACCAAGCTTCATTGACAAAGGTTATGGTAGAAGATACATGACCAGGTTACCACACTGTGACATTGAAATTGGAACTATGGGATTGCAAACTTCTTAACCACATACTCAAGTCTACACTCACTGGCCATTCTCATGTTCTAATACACTGGCCATTCTTATATTCTATTACACAGGCAATCCATCCTTATTAATACCCTAGCAATTTAAATGGTTTAAAACAAATTACTTACTCTCTGATCTTGAATTTGGGTTTTTAGCATCTTATAGTCAGTAGATGGTGCTTTTTGATTACTAATCATGTCTTCAGTTTCTTTGAGCCATTCCAACACTGATTCAACAGTGTCAGTGAACTTCCCAGAATGTAACAAGGCATCGTCCAGTGATCGTTCTCTTTCTTGCAGCTGTAACGGAAGAAATGGATTAGACAGGCCGGCTGAGTAACAACCATTCATAATGTAAAGCTAGTGTGTGTGTGTGTGTGTGTGTGTGTGTGCGTGTGAATGAATGTGAGTATGTATATATATATATATATGTACAGGAGTGGTCATTGTTTTAACGTTCATTTTTCCATGTTAGTGTAGATTTCCTATAGCTGGGAACCCTTCTTGTCACCAGGCCTCATCTGTTGCCAAATAAGCTGATTTCCTCAAGGCCAAATATATTTTCATGGTAAATTGGAAATGAACAACATTTGTATGACGGTGACACCCGTTTACAACTATCAAAAGATGTCAAGATAGAGACACACACACAACAGGTTTCTTTCAGTTTCTGTCTACCAGATCCACTGACAAGACTGTAGAAGATACTTGCTTAAGGTGCCACACAGTGGGACTTAACCTGAAACCATGTGATCAGAAAGCAAAGTTCTTCACTACAGATCCATACTTGTGCTCATCATCATCATGTATACATAAAAGTGTCCAATTTCTTTGGTCAGTTATTGTATGTTTAGGTAAGTCCCTTAACACATCAGGTCATTGGGATATCGCTGAATACTTCCATCTTTCCCTGGGGTGTATCTGAAACAAATGAGTTTGGCAGAACAACCCCCCACCTCACCCAAACTCTCCAAGCAATAATGATAGGACGAGAACTAAAAGTAGGTGAACTGGTCCATTAAGAGTTAAATATGATGTCCATGGACAAAGTTGAAATGTTGGTGAAGGACAAATTGTCAAATAGTCAACACTTGGACTGATGGGTCAATATTCAATCACATTCAGCCCTTCATCATCATCCTTTAATGTTTGTTTTGCATGCTGGTATGGGTTGGACAGTTTGACAAGATCTGGCAAGCTGCAGAGCCACACCAAGCCTCAATGTCAGCTTTCGTATGGTTTCTATAGATGGATGCCCTTCCTAACACCAACCAGTGTGTAGTGGGTGCTTTTATTTCATAATTATTACTTCACTGATGATAAAAATAAAAAGGAAGCAAAATGAAGACAAACCTTCTCATTCAACTGTGCCCATTTCTCATTCAATGTTTCAAGCTTGTTATCCAATTGATTTGTATTCAAACCAGGAGAAGCTGACTGGATCAACTGGCGACTCTCTTCAGTTACTTTCTGTAGATTTTCATGCAGAGGCTCAAGATTGCTCTTGACAAAATGCTGTATGAAACAAAACGATTTGAAATTGTCATTAGTTAATAACTTTGTGAGACACATTTCTAATAAGATACACTGCTTATGGATTTCAGTTATTGTTTCTAAAAAAATAATCAATCATTTGAAGGAACTTAGTAAAATAACTGTAGCAAGGCATAGCTTCAAAGATGTTAGCTCAGTAATGAGAAAAAGGCTGCAGCATATCAGGTGATTTGCTCTGAATTCTGACCAGTTTCAGCTGCAACTGTTTGATCATATGATTTGAATGGAAATTTTCATAAGTTTTCTGCCAAAAGATAGTCAAAAATATAGAAGCATGGGACTATCAGCGCAGAGGTTGAGAGAGGTCCCAGAGAAGACAGATGAACAGGATTCTTGGTCGAATGCTTGAGCTGGGGTTAAACAGAATCGCTTTTCCCACAATGTGCTTCTCTAAGTAGTGACATAAGACATTCTTAATTCTCACTTGTCACCAACATGAAGATGTAGCAATCTACTTCTAAGCCAACATATATATAAAACTTGTGATCAACAATACAGTCTCTGGTAAATATTTATTGTCCGCATTGTGATGTTTGTGTATAAACACTTCCCTCAAAAACTTCAATAGACTTGGTTTAATATGGATAACAACAACAACAGCCCAAACCAGCCTAACCAAGATAACAATAACCCCTCTAACCAAGGGCTAAATAACTAACAAATATTTTCATCAGTAAGTTGGGAGTTTGGAATATAAGAAAAAGAGTTTGAAATAAAATTATAGTAAAAGGTTTTAACTTTTAATTAAAATACAAACACTTTAAAAGAGGCAATTTTGTATCAAAGAACCAGGAATTAACTCAGGCAGATTTGTTTGAAAATTGTTGAACAACCCTTGGCGTGATGGTGGTCACTGAAATCATAAAGGCAGCAGATGGCAGAATTGGATGACTGGTAAACAAAATACCTTGTGTTATTTAGATGTTAGGTATAAATCCCAGAGACCAGCTTTGCTTTGCATCCTTCCAGGGTCAATAAAATACTGGTCACACAAGAGCACGTGGCCTTGAGTCTATATTAGAAATCATGATTTGTATTATTACTAAAGGCAGAATTGGTAGAGCAACAAAGTAAATGCCTTGTGATATTTACTTCATTTACATTCCTTTAATACTGGCAAGATCAACTTTCAGTTTCTGTCTACCAAATCCACTCACAAGGCTTTCATCAGCCTTGAGCTATTAGAGAACACTTGCCAAAGGTGCCACACAGTGAGAGTGAACCCAAAGCCACATGGCTGGGAAGCGAACTTCTTCACCTTACACTCAAGCTTCCAACATCTACAAAATTTCTTGCCATGTCATTATGTTAGAAATTAAGTACCACTTAAGCACTGGGGTCGATATAATCGACTGGCCCACGCCTCCAACTTTTTAGGTCTTGTGCCTATAGTAGAAAGGATTATTATTATTATTATTATTATTATTATTATTATTATTATTATTTTTGAATTGTATCAAGAGCTAGTCTAATGAACTAGATGGTTTAGAGTATCAAGTTCCATTCCTTGTATTACTATATAAAAGGCCTCAAAAAATATTTTCCAAGTCACTAACCTTCATTTGCTCCTGTTGCTTTTTGATCACAGGAACACTGCTGCCAACTGGTTCTTCAGACTGAAGGAGGACCAATGTTCTGTCGATGTCACTGTGTAACTTCTGTAGCTTGGCATCATTGTCGTTCATTTTGTTTAATGTGTCAACAGCTTCCGTCTCAAATGCTTTAGATTTCTCAGCCAGGTTGTCATAGAACTTCAACAGAGCAGTAATCTGACAAAGGAACAAAGGTTTTCTTTTATGTTATTTTATCACAAAGAATTTTCCCTCTCATTAACACCATTTTCTTTATATAGCTCTATATACTGAGTGGTAATATGGACTTTTGACAGGTAGAATGTAAACATCTGCTACAATATAAACACTTAAACCAAACAGAGAGTACAGGTGAATATACAAAACATAGAAGCAATGAAAGCAGTTAATTAGAGAGCAAACTTTGTATAAAATCAATGCAAACTGGATTCATTTATCAAAAGAAGGCTGCTAAGTTAAAGACAACCACTTAATGAATATTGAGGGACCCTTAATTCAAAACATAATTTAACATATCAAAGCTGGTGTGGGTTGGACAATCTAAAAGGAACCAATGAGCCAAACGACAGTGTTGAGTTTCAATGTCTGCTTTGGCATCATTTCTTTGGCTGGATATCCTTTCTAACGTCAACCATTTTACAGAGTGTACTGGGTGCTTTTTCATGCCACCAGTACTAGTGAGGTCACCAAGAAACCCACAAGACAGAATCCCTCAATTGAGTGAGGGTGTATTATTGAAAGATGTGGTTTGACACCAGGTGTTGAGAAACTAAAGTATATTAGGACAGGAACAGGAGTCTTGCTGTAGAACAAGATACATGATGGCTTTAACAGGAAAGAAAAAAAACATCTTTTTGATAGTTAGGAAGGAGCATTTTCAGCATTTCTTTCTCCCTCTCTCTCTCAGATTGGGTTTGATTTGGGGGTTGAAAGGAGACAAACTTCCCAAAGATACTAATGAAATCATCATCGTAATAAATAAATAAAAGTCCTTGTTTGATTAGATAAGCTTCAATAGATAAATATATGAAGAAGTATTTCAATGGAGAGATTAAAAGAGACTAACCTGGTTTGTAAATGTTGTACTGTCTGAAAGAAGTCCAGTTTTTACCAGGTCATCACACTCGTTTTTCAGCTGGTTTATTCTATCTTTTTTACCAGCCAAATCAACAGAGAAGAGCTGAGTAAAGATAAAGATACATAAATATATAAGATAAAGCAGAATGCAAGGAAATTGGTGGTGGTCTGTGTTGGAAAAATTTGACAGAATGAGTCGTGAAATTGTCACAGGAAGTGGAGTGTCCAATGTTTCAGGCAGAGTTCTTCTTCAGGGTAAAAATAATGGGAGGAAGATAAAAGAATGACAACAGAGTTTTGTGCAGGCATGACTAGGTGGTTAACAAGTTTGTTACCCAACCACATGGTTCCAAGTTCAGTCTGACTGCATGACACCCTGGGCAAGTGTCTTCTACTAAAATTCCAGGTTGATCTAAGCCTTGTGAATGAATTTGGTGGACAGAAAAAAGTCTGTTGTATATGTATTTATGTATGCATGCATACATGTGTGTGTGTGTGGTATGAAGATTCTAGGAAGTGAGGTTAATATTTGTATCTAATACTTAAATAAATGAAGCTATGAAAATGAAACTGTTCTGCAGTCAACTTTCAAGTTGTAAATGATTGATGCCACTGTTTTAATAGTTAAGGGCAGATGTAAGGTTAGGGTTTCTAATTAATCAAATGAAAGGATTGGGACTGTAGCTTTGAAAAAAAAAATTTAAACAAAAAGGTAAAAAGAACTACCTTCATGTTTTGACATTGCTCTTTCAGTTCTGCCATATCTCTGGCTACTGGTAAGTATGAAGTCAGTCTGGAATCCATTGATAACAACTCATTATCCAAATCCTTCATTTGATTCTGTAAAAATAAGGAAATAGTTAATTCACAAAACAAAAAAAAAACATTTAAGTTAATGGTTTCTATGCCCTTCCTAATACTCAACAAAATCAGTGCCTTTTTCATGAAACCAACACAAGTCAATATTAATCACCTGAGCCAAATTTTGTTTTGTTTGTTTTTTTCTTCTGTTTTATAATAACTTTTACATGTTAAAATAATTGGGATCATTTTATAAATTTTAATATTTATATGTGGCTGGAGAAAACAATTTTAGACAGTGTTGCTCTTACTGCTGACCAGTCAATTGTATTGAAGTGGAATCTGCTTGACAGTCAAGCAGACTGAGGCAAACAGTGTCACACCAACAATGGTATTTGATGATTGAATTTAACTATGATTATAAAAGGGTTAAAGGAGAACTATCCAGATAATTTTTCTTTCTCAGAGAAAGTCACACAATCAATTCAGACCTACCTTGATCAAGTCAATGGTTTGTGATCCAGATTGCATGTCTTTTAGCAAACCATCAACGTTATCCCGAAGTGATGAATGTTTGTCTTCAGCTTTGGACACTTTGGCTGAAATGTTTTCAAGATTAGTGACTTTGGTGTCACCAGAAGATAATCCATTCAGAATGCCCTTTGTGTAGTCAATTTGGTTCTGTACAGGATACAGCTCTTGGTTTAGAGCCTGAAAAATAGCAATAAATTATAATATTGATGTATATATACAAAATTATCTGTTCTAACAGCAGCAACAACAAGTACTTATTATTTCACATAAGGTGCTAGAGTGAATGTGAATAAGCTTGTACAAGGCAAGTAACCATTTAGCCCCAAGCAGCAAGACCCACTGAGGAGGACTAAGAGAATTATCTCAGAGTTCAGAATCATGTGATATATCATTTGCAATTGTCCCTTGCTTTAGTATGTTGGCTATTTTTCTCACTATCTTGATTTCATCAGCTTGTTAACTTCAGTGCTTGTGGCTAATTGAGTTGCTTTTGACTCCTATTTCTAGCAAAACTGCTATCTAGTACCCTTGTTTATATATATATATATATATATATATATATATATACATATAAGTTCTTTTTTTTAATCTAAAATATACTCTCCTTCATTTTCTACAATGCTTTATTTCACGTTCTATACTTTATTTCACATTACTCCAGTCTACTCAGCTGTAGAAATGATTTGTGACATCACAGGTGCCAAGCTGTATTGCCCTTTGCCTTTCTCTTGGATAACACTGGTGGCATGGAGAGGGGAGGCCGGTATGCATGGGTGACTGCTGGTCTTCCATAAACAACCTTGCCTGGACTTGTGCCTGGGAGGGTAACTTTCTAGGTGCAATCCCATGGTCAGTCATGACCGAAGGGGGTCTCAACTCAGCTCATATATATATGAACAACGAATGCATGAACATGATCTACTCAATGTCCATGGATACCATGGGCTGTAGTCATCCCACAAATACAGACTATGATCTTAAGAAACATGTGATTTGTGGAAACACATGTAACGATGCATTAAAATGCTTATAAATTCCATCCATGGAGTATTACTATTGTTATTATTACTATATTTATCCTACTTTATATCAGCATAGCTCAGTGCAACCCCCAAACAACTGGTTGTCGCCAGTTGGCATCATTAGGCATTAATAAGATAGCAGCTTTTATGTGCATATTCAAAACATTTCCCATAAATGAACTGAAAGGATATATGTATAAACCTATACATGGGAGTGCATACATTTGGTTCTGGACATGTGTTTGTGTACCTTTATATGTACCAAGCAGGAACACCAAGCATATACACCCAAAATTGAATAACCTAGTTGGGATCAGAAAACAAAACTGATAAAAATGATTGAAAGAACTCTTACTTGGATCTTTTCAATATGTTGTGGGTCTTTACTGGCGTTATTAGCAGAATAGTGATCTTCCAGTTTGGTGTTGATTGTTCCCAGAGTATTTTCAACATCATCAATGACCTCATTGAATTCTGTCAGGCGCTGTGATACATCTTCAAGATTTTGAACTTTCTTGTCCATGGCTGTTTAGTTAAAAAAAAAAAAAAAAAACAGCTTGAATTTTAAGGATATCAGGTTTGAAAAATAGCTTCAATATAAACACAAATGGAAATAGTTAAGATGGCAGTTGATTTTCTTGTTCTAGCAATTGATGAAAATATCTAAATTTGCATATTCTTACTTCCATGATGTAAAAATCCACTAATGTTAATTAAGGCAATTAAAATAATGAATACTGGAGAATTAACAATAACTTAAAATTCACAAAGTTTGGAGAATTCTAGAACCCTACCAGGTTTCTTTCATACAAGAACACCTAAATATTAAATGTTTACAACAGGTGGAAGAAGCTTCAGGAACTTTTGATATGTTTTCTTTTACTAAAGTGTTAGGTTCTTGATATTCTGGTTTATATGAAGAGACAACTGTGATGGTAAAGATACATGATGCTAATTAATTCATTCATTATTATCATTTACTGTTTGTTTTCCATGTTGGTATGGGTTAAACGGTTTGATGAGTCAGAAGATTGTACCAAGCTCTGTTTTGGCATCGTTTCTGTAGTAGGATACCCTTCCTAATCCCAACTAATTTACTGGGTGCTTTTTACGTGGGACCAGCAGTAGTGAGATCACCGACTTGCAAGACACGATCCCTCAAGTGAATGGAGAGTAGTTTTGAGGCATACATATACATATTCCCTATACACTGCTGCTGATAGGGATTAACTGTGATTGAGGTTGAACATGGAAGAGTTGGATGAGGTTAAATTGGATCAAAAAAATATTGGGGCCCACAAATGTGATAATACAAGGTGAAGACACCCAACTGTCTCAACAAATTTTGTCTGACTTATGCAAGCATGGAATATGGATGTTAAAGGATGACGACAATGATGATAGATAAGATCTGAATAAAGAACTTACTGGATGACAAGGCAGTAGACCTTTGTTTAATCTCATCCACATCTTTTTGAATTTCATCTTGGTCAGTTTCCACACATTGTATGAAAATTTGAGCTTCACGGTTAAGAACATCGAGGTCATATGACAATTTCAGAACATCATTTTGTAAAGCCTGCAGTGAAATAAAATTAATCACAATAAATATTTAAACATTTAAAGATGAAAAGATAAAGATCAATACTTCTTTCTATGAGTTCCAAAACCCTACCTCACCCCTATTCAGGAGAGCATGTGGTATGATAGACATCACCTTGTCAACAGCTGCTTGATAAATATTTTACCCATAATTGAAAAGACATGTGCACACGCACGCACACACACAGAGGCATAAGTGGAGAGAGAGAGAGAGAGAGAGAAAGAGAGAGGCGTATGTAAGTGACATACACTGGTATATGTAAGTGTATACGTATACACAGAAGCATATATAAGTGTGTACACACACAGGTATATGTAAGTGAATACACACACATGGACAAAAGTACTAATACACACACACACACACACACACACACACACACTGGTACATGTAAGTGACCATACGTACATACACAGAGGTATATATAAGTGCATACACACATACATACACTGGTGTATGTAAATACACACGCACACAAACATGCCTGCACAAACAGACACACATACACGCGTGGACGCACACACATGCAGATTGACATACGCACACAACTTACCCTGGTTTCCTTTAGTTTCTTAATGACATCTTCAGCCTCAGCCTTGGGACAGGTCATGTTCTCTAACTTTTCCTCATTGTATTTTGTGGTCAACAAAGAACTACTGAGGTGTTCTTGGAACCGTTTGCCGTGTTTCATGCTATCCTGAATACTCTGGTGCCGACCTTCGGCCTTCTCTTTGATCTTAGACATTCCAGTATTCAGTTCTTCCACTTGGTGACACAGCTTCTCTGGATTATTTCCGCTGCTTTGCAGTTCTTTGACCAGTTTGTTCCCTGAGTCGACTAAATCTCGCACAATTTGCTCATGCTGAGCTATTTCCTGTTGAAGGATCTGCAGGGGAAAAAAAAAACCCTCATCATCAACATCTACATCTTAATGCCCTTTTAGCCCCAGGCATGCTTATTTAACCCTAGGCATTTTTATTTACTCCCAGCCTCAAATTATTCTTTCTGCTGCACCATAAACATTAAATATTTTCTTCATATTTTCTTTTTTTAAATTGTTGGTGATATGATGGGAGTTTTGTAATAACAAGATTCTAATAATGTCATTTCAGAGAATGTTTTAATAAAGTGAAAGCTTGCACCTCCCCATGTAGCAGTCAGTAAACAACAAAGCTTGCTGTGAGGCCTGTAATTGGTTAGTCTGACATCTACTGGTTGGCATGTTAAACTACCATATGCTGGCAACAGGCTAGTTTGCTAAACCATCATTACTTGTCTACACAACTATTATTGTAAAACATCTGTTTTTCTCAACACAACTGAATGACAAAGAAAACTGGTGAAGCATTGTGAATGGAAAGTAGTGTATTGCCAACAGCCCTTTTGTCGATAATTTATCCAACCAGCTTTTGCAAATAGCAATATGACCATGATTATAGAGGTCTCTAGGCCAGAGGTTGGAAAAGACATCAACATTGACCCCTGGGTGTCTATGTGGCTATTCAAGGGGATCAATCAAAACCTGAAATGATTCTAAATGTTAAGGGTGCTGAATTTTTTAGCCAAGTGAATCTGGAAGAGTGTGGTAATTTAAGGTTAAAACTCACTAATTTCCAACAAAATATCAATGCAATATTAATTAGTATTCACTAAATACATTTTTACATCTACTGCATGATACAAAACATTTCTTATTTAAAACTATTTTCTTCTTCGGCCATCTTAACTTGCTCTAACTTTTCACTAGATAATCCATTGCATGATTATATAGCTCTCTAGATAAGAAAGGACATGAACACTCACTTGGTCCTGATGATGTTGTTGTTTTAGGATGTCCATTTTACCAGACAATGGTTCTACAAGGTCTAACTTGGCCACAAAATCGTTTTCCCAATTTAATTCTTCTTGGCAGTCAACTGTGAATTTTTTACTTGTTTTATTAGCAAGATCCAGACTGTTTCTTCGAGATACTGAAACAAAAATAAACAAAAAAAATCATGAAAAAAACAACAAAAAAACAACAACAAAAAAACCAAATATAACATTATAAACTGTGAGTAAAATTAATGAACCAGCAGTAAGTTAAGAACAGTTTCATATTTGTTGAATTAAAATGGCAACTTTCAAGTTATTTTTCTACTAGACAGTTACCCATCATATGACAGTAAAGTTTGGAAATATACTTTCACTACCATGGGTAATATCAGGAGATTTGGCATACAATAATTATAATTCAGCTTTCATCAAATTTCTTGGTGCTTATATATAATGGATAAAATGAATAAAAATTTATAAAAGAAAAATATCTATTACCTTAAGATAAAATTAAATGAAACAAATTTTGCTCTTGTATATTTGCAATAAATATGTCATTTTTATAAATTTTAAATACATCTACTCTACTGGAAACTTATCTCTACAAATTTCATTAAAAAATGTGTATTTTTCAGAAATTTACAAGACATTCATTCTGTACCTCTTATGTTAACTCACCCTCTTTGACTATCTGTCCGTTACTCTATACCATGTCAAGCATGACTGGAGAAATCAACCAACCAACATAGAGATTTTAGTCTTTAACTATTGCTTAGACTGGTGTAAATAAATCAAGTAGTTTACCTACCAATAAACTTGATGTAATTCAAGAGGTAGGGTTTCAGGAAATGAAACCCTACCTTTGAAGACCAATAACCCATAACCAGTTTTTGAATTCCTATATTAGGTTGATGGCAACACATTTAATGCATGGAATATCAACCCATAAGCATTCAGATTCTTCTGTCAAATGTAATGCTTATTTATTTGCATTACATTATTTTGAATTAATCCTGCATCATCTTGTAGCTGATGTATTGATGATGATGATGATGTGATTGTATGTTATCAGAATGATATTGTGTGATCAGGCTGGATCTGGATAGTTTGAACTTTAAACAGGTAAAATATTTGATCCAGATATGGCTAGATTAAATGCTAAAGGCACAGTAAACAGGTGGTAATGTGCATTCTATGAAAGCTGTTTGCTACAAAAAGTGTTGCTGTCAGTTCTCCTGTCAATTTGTCCGCTTGCTTTGTGCCTTCAAAGACATGCGATACAGGAAATTTCTTACTTAAAAAATTAGTAAAGTTAGTGACAGGAAAGGCATCTGGCTGTAAAACAATGCCTCAAAAATCTATTCAAGTCCAGTGTTTTGCAGCCATTTTTTACTCCTTTAGTCCCCATTTTACTCTGCTGGATACTCATAACCACTTGATGCTAAAAAAATCCTATTATATTTTTATAATTAAGTATTATTAGAAACTTTATTTAAAAATTGTTAAAATATTTTGTGACTTGTAGAAGTTTAAACAATTTATTGCACATAAGTTTTAACAACAAAATCTTAGATGGACCCTAATTGAGAACCAATAGTCTAATCCATGCTATCACAGAAAAAAAAATGAATGAACTTACATAATTTCTTTTCAGCTTCTTGAAATAATTTTTCCACACCAGAGAGTTTAGTCTTGAGATCTGTTCTTATAGACATGTCTTTGGTGGCGTCTCCTAGTTTACGGCTGATCTCCTTCAGTTTCTCCATATCACCTTTCCTTTGCTTCAGTTGGTCTTCATGCATCTAAAAACACCATCAATAAGCATATTTCAGAAATAACTTCTCCAACTCTTAGATTTACCAAATTAATTCCATGAGAAACAATATTATTTTATGTATAGAACCACCATCCCATTTTCATTAAAATATAGATATATTTAGCAAATTAATTGATTCATCAGTCATCTAACATCCATTTTCCAAACTGGTATGGGTTGGATGGTTTGACAAGAGCTGGCGACCCAGAGGACAGCACCAAGCTCCAATGACTGCTTTGGTTGGGTGCCCTTCCTAACACTAACCACTTTACATAGTGTGGTGGGTGCATTTTATGTGGTACAGACACTGGTGAGGTCATCAAGACCCCTCAACTGAAGGGAGTGTAGGTAATGAGAAAGGTGGC
Organism: Octopus bimaculoides; assembly: GCF_046866305.1. Lineage (NCBI taxonomy): Eukaryota > Metazoa > Mollusca > Cephalopoda > Octopoda > Octopodidae > Octopus > Octopus bimaculoides. The sequence continues at coordinate 25,652,346 of NC_142937.1, forward strand.
TTTATGTAAGTAAAAGTAAATATTGTCCTGAATCCTAAGACTCATGAGGTTAGTTACTCAGTTTTCATGGTAAATAAGTAATTGAAATCACAACACTCCCCCTGGATGGGATGCCAGTCCATTGTATAGTTACTCCACTACAGCTGAGTAGACTGAAGTAAACGTGAAATGAAATGTTTTATGCAAGAACACAATATACTGTCTGAGCTGGGAATTGAAACTATGATCTTGCGATTGTGAGTACACCATCCAAACCAATAGGCCATATGCCTCCCCGGTGGATTTATACCAGAAATATTAATTTGTCTGTAGAACCGTTGAGTTTATTTCTTTAAATTAGATATTTTTTTTAATGGTTTGGTCTGAATGGAAAAAGGTAGTACCAAGGTTTTTGCAGGTAACATGAGATCAAAATTATTACAGATAACCTGTAGAATATTGCTAAGCTAAATTAATCTGTTGATTATTAATGTAATATTGAATAGCAAACACTTGTCTTGTTTATATTTTAATGAGGCACAGGTATGGATATGAAGAATATATATCTATGCATGCGCACATGCATACACATATGCACAACTATACACACACACACACACACACACACACACACACACACACACACACACACACGCACAACTATACACACACACACACATGCACAACTATACACACACACACACACACACACACACACACACACACACACACATATATATATATATATATATATATATATATATATATATATATATATATATATAAGAGAGAGAGAGAGAGAGAGAGAGAGAGAGAGAGAGATGAAAATGTGAGTGAGTTGCCTCATATTTGTTATCTTCTTTCATATACCCCTTAACCCTTTGAGCATTCTGATTACTCCATCAAATGTAATATTTATTTATTGTCTTGAATTAATCATATTATATCTCATAGCTTTGAAATTTCAATGATGTGACTGTTTATTTTTAGTATGACATTGTAGGATAGGTGAGAGAGGCCAGATCTGGCCAGTTTGAAGATAAAGTGGGTAGAATATGTGTGTTTGATATAGCCAGTTTAAATACTAAAGGATTAAATAAAGCCAACTTAATTATATACCTTTGTTTCATTTGTCAATCGGTGTTGGTTGTCTGAACAAGCAACAACTGGAGTCAAGGCATTGAGAACATCATTAAACTCAGTTAACCAAAGTGTAAGTGAGCCCAATGTATCCTGGAAGTTTGAACTCAAATCAGTCATTGATGTCAAACTGTTCTGTCGGTCTTTCAGACGTGTCTGCAACCGTTCCCATGCTTTGCTAATTATATCCATTCTCTGGCTCACGTCAAGGGCATCTTTTGATGCCGGTTCACATCGGTCAAGTATTGAGTGACCAGCCTGAATGAAATGTTCATAAACTGGTTCTTGTCCATGCAGTTCTTCTTGGAGGACCTAAACAATGAAATTGAAATTAAATACAAAAACATTAGTTTGATATTAAAGACATTTAGACAGAAGCATTTCATTCTTATTTCTCCCAGCATTTGTACAGTGATTGGTGGTTTTAAAGTTTAACATGTTTACATAAATCATAGGTAGCAATATATTACAGTTAAAAAGAAAGAACACCGTATTTTGCAGCTTGGAAGCTGAACACTTTTTTGTTGAATAAAATATCTTGAAACTAACCAAGTGTCTACCATGATGCTTTTCTAAGAGCAGTATCTGGTGGCATTTTGCTGTATACCCTGGGTGGTTGGTTCCAGCTAGGAACCAGTAGGTGATCAGCAGTAGCAGGTATGCTTTGATCATCATGGTGTGTCACTTGAATAATCAAAGGACAGTTAAAGCAAAGAGAATGGTGTTGCATATTATAATAATATCCAGCAACAAACCACCAGGTAGGCAGCCATTGGCTGGTGATTTTGCTCAGTTACAGTGGATCTGAGTATTCTGCTGCTTTAACCACCAGTTTTAACTAACTCGGCACCAAAATAACATTAGATGGAGACTGCATTCATGAAATAAATACAAGAATCAGCAAAGCTAACCAATCATTTGGTATGTTAAACTCAATATGGAAATCATCAATACTCAACAAGAGCACCAAAATACAATTTTACCAAAACAACATACTTAACATCCTCTTCTATGGATCCGAATGTTGGGAAACAACCAAAAGTTTTGAAAATAAATTGGTGTTTCAAAATAAATGTCTACGAAAAATTTTGGAGGTCTACTTGCTGAATATGACCTTGAATAGCCAACTGTCACCAAGGCTAACGTGAAACCAATAAAAGAAACTATTGAAGCAAGGAGATGGAAATGGCTGGGTCGAGTTTGCCACTATAAACCGAACCTAATTGTCAGGATTGCAAAATGTGGTAAATCTAATGATTCCATTTGTATATCATAAGACAGGATAAATCGAAAGTGCTTTTATTATAGAAATCTCAATTCTGTTAGAAACTAGAGACTGATGAAATGCAGATATCAATATCTGGGCATTGATTTTCTAATTAAATCATTAATCAACAAATAAATAATTAACGAATAATATCACCAATCTAACCACTGCTTATGATATTAAGCACCACTGAGCTCAATATTCAAAGAAAGGAAAATCCAGAGACATTTACTAGATAAAATATGGAAAAAATAAAAATAAACACAAATGATGCAAACAGGAAGTTTTTTGACAGGACAGTCTTTTTAAAACAAGGTTAAACTTTAAAAATAATACATTTCTAAATCTCTCAAAGAGATTTAAGCAGTAGTGATACGATGAAGTAGTTGTATGCTGTCAACTTAATGTGACAGTCCCCTGAAGGGAATAATACGACCAACAGTCGTATTATTCCCTTCAGGGGACTGTCACATTAAGTTGACAGCATACAACTACTTCAAGGTTAAACTTGTTTAACAGAAGAGTGCTTAGTTTTAGTTTTCTAGTATCTGAATTGAGGTTTTATGCAACAGCTGTGGATATCTGTGACAGAAGTTTAAGAGTTAAAGAATCCACTTTTATTTGAGTTGTATAAAAAAAAAAAAAAAAAAGACAACAAACTGGATTGAATTGAACAGTTTGCTAAAATGAGATGAATTTTTTTAAAAATCACCTCCCTAATTAACTCCTTACTCTGTGGATGATAATCTTTGACAATGTTAAAGCTATAGTCATTAAAGTAATTTTTATGTGAACAACAATAGTGAATGAATTACCTTGACTTGTCCAATTTGGTTTTGGATAACAACAGGATCGATAGCTAAAGGTCCAAGAACAGCAACCATCTTTTCCTTCTGAGCTAACCATGTATCTAACTGATGGCCAGATTCACGGAACTCGCGTAGATCAGCAATTATGTCTTCTAGTAATTTCTGTTCATTTTCAGATTTGGTTTTCAATGTGGACCATTTCATTTCTAAAAGTGAGAAACAAAACTCATAACAACTAAGTAAGAACTCCACAATACAAGAAAATCAAAATGAATAAATATCTTACAGAAACTGAGATAATGATTTATTTTTTAATCTGTGAGGCATCCCTGTATCTCTTCAATTGCAAGACACCTGTGGCTATCTCAAACAATTCAAGGTGTCTGGAAGGAAGCCATCAAGTGGAATTGAAGGTAAGAGTAAGAAAAAGGAAACACCCTGCCCCCAATTCTTGTACATCATTCCCTACATCACTCTCCTCTCACATTCTTATAAACTTATCCACCCACAGTTCTCCATCTTCAGTCCATATTTTCTCTTATAATCCCCTTCTTGTACCTTGAGAGAGTACATCCGACACTTCAACATCGCCATCTTTATCTTCTTCCCAGTTACTCCCACCCATCTTTATATAATGTAGGGTAGCCATTTATCTTCTCTACAGCAAGACAACTGTGCTTGTCTCTCTCTGTCATACTTTAGCCTTTTAACACTTGGCATAAAACCTCCCCCCCCTTCTACTACAATCCTATTCAGTTGAGAGGTTTTCTTTTCTTTGTCTTGCATATCACTGGACGACCTCACTAGTGCTGGTGCCATGAGAAAGGCACCCAGTCTACTTTGTAAAGTGGTCAGCATTAGGAAGGCATCCAGCCATAGAAACTGTACCTAAGCAGATACTGGAAATCAAGGTAGTCCTGTGGTTCATAGGATCCTGTTAAACCACTGATCTGAAGCCAACATGGAAGATGGACATTAAATGATAACGATACATCCATAATAAATAAATAGAATTGTTGTCATACCTAACAAGTTCAGTGGTTCTTGAATAAATTCCAGTCCATCCACTGAATCATGGCTCTTAATTAAGTTGTCAGATTTTCTTTTTATTTCTTCCACCAAATGTTCTTTGCCAAGAATTTTTTTGTGGAATGCCTGTAAAGATAAATTCATCAAAATGAAATAAGTTGAGGATTAAAATCCATATTTTTTTCCATTTAACCCTTGAACATTCAAATTATTCTGTCAAATGTAATTCTTATTTATTCACATTATTTTGAATTAACCATGCATTATCTTGTATCTTCAAAATTTTGATTATATCATTGTTCATTTTTAAAATGACATTGAAGGGTAAATGTAAGAGGTAGGATCTGGCTGGTTTGAATGCAAAACAGGCAGAATATTTAGGTCTGATATGTCTGGTTTAAATGCTAAAGGGTTAAATATTGTAACAGAGTTTCCCAAGTCTTGTTTTGTACAATGGATTTGTTCAAGTGACTCTTAATGGGGGAGGGGGGGCAACAATGAAAACTGAATTGGATTAAATAGGAAAACAAAACAAAATCTTTCTTGGGTTTATACACAGCAGCTTCATGACAATATCTCTAGAAGTGATGTACATAAGAGGTTGAATAGCAGTAATGAGGTAGGTTTATACTTGCTAATTAAGAGAGAGAGAGAGAGAGAGGGTGTGAAGAGAAAAGTGTAGAGAGAAAGGGGAAGTAGGGGGAGCAGCAGATGGGTGGCAAGTGGCAGTAGAGAAAGAGTAGAGAGGGAAAATTGACAGAGAGAAGGGAGAGGAAAGTAATTGATGATGATATGATGATAAGTAATAAAAGAAATCCATTAACTAACAAGCTGGCATTGACTGACACACAGACAGACCAGGTAAATTCCTACCTCATGATTTGAAAGAGACTCTTTAGCATCTACTTCGTTTGTTGGCAGCACTCTGTCTTGTTTCAGGCTGTCTTCTTTCAAAGCTATCCAATTCAGTAAATCTTTGATATCTTGGTGGAAACTCTCAACATTATCCATGGTGGTGTTCAACTCCAGATGGCGTTCACCGAGACGTTCTCCAAGGATTTCATAACGTTGGTTAATATCCAACAGTTGTTGTTGAATATCACTGAGATCTGATGAGAGAAAAAAAAATCAAAATGTTACTGTTCTAAAATGAAGACGAAAGAAAAGTGGGGATTCTTTTCATTTTTCCCCCTTCATACGGCATAAGCATGGCTGTGTGGTTAAGAACCTCACTTCCCAAGTACATGGCTTTAAGTTCAGTCCCACTGTGTGGAACTTTGGCAAGTGTCTTCTACTATAACCATGGATTGACCAAAGCCTTGTGAGAGAGAAGCCTGTCGTGTGTGTGTGTGTGTGTGCTTCCTTGTCTTAACATTCTATAAAGGCAGTAAACAAGTGTCACTGTCATACAAGTAGTATCAACTATTTTTAGTTTTTCATGAAAAACACACCTGACCATGGGGAAATATTACCTTGCTCTGAAATAGGTGAGGGCCAGCAGCAGGAAGGGCATCCAGCTGTAGAAAATTTGCCTCAAAAATTCTGTCTGACCCATGAAAGCAGACATTAAATGATGATAATGATAATATAGTCGGTGCTGTAAAGATTGAAGAATGAATGGAACCAGTAGAACAAAAACAACCTACCATCAAGGAGTAAATTATCTGAAGAACTTTTCCTGCTGCTTACTCCACTGGATTCACTTGACATGGGACTGATACCAATTGTGGTTGGAGAAACTGGTATAATAGGAGATGGACTTCGAATACTTGGTGATGGTAGTCCAGCTGCTTTTCGGCTTCCTGCATAAGATGAAATTAAGAGATTGCTTGAAAACTAAGAACTTACATATTTCTAACCATTCTTCTCTCAAGAAGACAAGAATCAAAGAAGAGTTGCAAGGAATGATAATCTATTTAACCTTACTTCCATTCCATTATGGTTTGGTTTCAAGATCATTTCTTCAATGAGATATTGTCAATCATTTCAGAGATACTTTTCCAGATATTAAAACACACCAATAAATATGTTCAATGTCTTTACTATCATATTTGACCACAATGTGTTGTTAGATGCAGCCAAACTTGCCTTACCAAGGAGCTACCTATTATAATGCTCAGGTATTTCAAACTCTTAAAAATTTTAAATTCTTAAAATTTTATTATTAATGTACATATTTTATTACAAAAAATTCTTTTTTTGGCATTTTTGTTATTTTTGAATTCGAAAATAATCATGAATTTAAGTAAAATAACCACGGCATTATTAAGTTGCTGCTTGGAACTTTATTAAATTAAACGAAAGAATAAGATTGAGTTTTAAGAACCGAGATGGAACATATGAAGCAAACTAACCAGAAAAATACAGAACCCCATCCCCCACCCTGTCATCAAATAACAGGTAACGACTTACTTCTGACTGGGCTGCTTGTATTTTCTATTGTTTGAAGAGAATCTAAAGCATTTCCTACATCGTTGACTTCATTGATCTTTTTCCGTTGATTGGAATGTTCGTTTAGTAATGGCTGAAAATATAAAGATTTCAAAGGAATTTGAACACAAATATGGCTTTATACACACACACACACACACATACTTGTTATAATGAAGTCAGACAAAATAATGATATTTTGAAAACATTTAATATGCACATTTTAGATTTTTCTAATATATAATAGGAAGTACATCCCCTTATGTAAGACCTTCTTCATTTAATACATACACACACATAAAATCATCATCATTTAATGCCTCACTTCCATGCTGGTATGGGTTAGACAATTGAACAGGATCTAACAAGCCAAAAGTCTGTGTTGAGTTCCAATATCTGCTCATTTATTTTCAATGCTCGCATGGATTAGACAAATACATCCTTGCAGCATTGTTTTACTGTCAGACACCCTTCTTAGCACTAACACTTGCCTGTCTTTCAAGTAAACAGTAGACAGGAACTAAAAGAAACTCCTCATATGTGTGTGTGTGTGTGGGGTGGGGGAGCATGTATGTATTTGTTTTCTTGTTATGATATTGCACGATAGTTTTGAATGTGTGTCACTGTCATACTAGCAGTAGTGCTGTTCATTTCAAATTTTCTGTGAAAATATATCCAGCTGAGGAAGAGGTTGGGGATATTACCTTGCTTGGAAACAGGTGAGGGTTGGTGACAGGAAAGGCATCCAGCCACAGAAAATCAGCCTCAACAAACTGTCCAACTCATTCAAGTCCAGAAAAGTGGAGGTTTGATGATGATGATGAATAAGTTCTCCAAACATTCATTTATTATGTTTGTATTTACAAATTAACATTTGTTTCAAGTTAGTTTTAGCTTTTTTTTTTCTTCCCAGGCTGACAAACAAAATTTACTTGATACAATAGAAATTTGATTTTTCTGTGATGAGACTTTACATCCCACAATAACCATTGTATGGCCTTGAACAAAGTACTTTATTTTTAACCTTTAGCCTTTAGATGAAGATTGCTAAATCTGTGTAACAATCCCAGAAAGAAATGACTCAATTACATCTGATGGAAAACTGAGAAGAATTATAATTATTATTATCATCTAGTATATATAAATCACAGTATGTGTGTATGTATAATGACTAACACATACATTTCCACAATTCTCGGACTGATTTTCACCAAACTTTACACACACGTCCCAAGGATGACCATGCACTAAACATTTTGCCCAGAGCTGCTACCTAAATGGACAGGGCTATAGTAGAAGACACTTGTCCAATGTGCCACGCAGTGGGGATGAATCCAGAACCATGTGGTTGGTAAGCAAGTTACCTACCACACAGCTACTCCTATATTTATATCGTTTAGACATCTGATATGTGGCACACTTGTGCACTTGTACAAGCAATGTCAATTTGATGGAAGGAGTTAGCTAATGTACAGCACATGCATTTCATCACCATAAATAAGTTGTTTGTGCAGGTTGTTCAAAAACTGAACGCTCATATGTCGTCTCCATCATATATAACATGGCTGCATTGTTAAGTTTGCTTTCCAAGCATGTGCTTTCAGGTTCAGTTCCACTGCACAGCACCTTGGGCAAGCGTCTTTAACTAGAGCCTTGGGCTGGCCAGTACCTTGTGAATTGATTTGGTAAGAAGAAACTGAAAGAAGCTTGTCATATAAATATACACACACACACACATACACAAACAGATAGTGATGTAAGCATGTAAGTGTGTGGGTGTGTGTGTGTCCATTCATCTTGACAATACATAATATTTGTAAATGAGCATCACCATCATACAAGTGGTGTTACTCATTTCCAGTCTCCTGCTGAAACATGTCTGGCCATGGGGAAATATTACCTTGCTTGGAAACATGTTAAAGGCAGCTGGCTGTAGAAAATCTACCTCAGTGAATTCTGTTTGATTTATGTAAACATGGAAAAGCAGGCATTAAAATGATTATGCTTTTTTTGTGTTTTTTGTTTTTTTACTAAACTTAATGATAAAAATTTAGAATGTTCTTACCTGTAAATCTTGCAATTGTTCCTTTACATCTTCAATTGCAACAGCAGTAGGTTCCAAGCTATCTGTTTTCACTTCTAATGTTCCAAGCCAGTCTAATACCTCTGTCTTTAATACTTCAAATTCTTCACCCTTCTCCTCTCGTAAACCAACCTCTTTTTCCCTCATAGCAAGCAACAAGTCAAATTCTGTCCAGCTACGTTCTAAAGTGGCAATGCACTCTTCAAGAGATGATGATTCTCCAGTCCTTGGATCAGCAATAAGTTTTTTACCAGAACCTATCAAATCTTTTATCGGCTGCTTTTTACTTTTGCATTCAGTTGATACAATATCAACCCTTTGTTTAAACAAAGGCATTGGTAATTGAGTCAATTCTTTAGATTCCAACATGTCGATACTGCTGGCTAACCAATCATTTGTCACTTGGAGTTCTTGGTGGAATTTACTAAGTTCTTCAAATATCTCTTGGAGGTTGCTACTTCGGCTCTCAACTTTTTTAGTGAGTGCAAGGAATCGTGAATTAAGAGCACCTATTTTCTTTTCTACATTTTTAGCCATGTCAAGATCACATGACTTCATTAATTCATTTGCACTCACTTGAACAGCATCTACACTTGGTTTGTGACTGTCTATATCTGTTTCAATCACTTTGATCTCATTGATCTGTTCAAGAAGATTATCTCGATACAAACTGATTGGTCTTTGGTTCACAAGGGAGCCTTCAACATCTCTCAACCAATTTAGGAGACTTTCTATAGCTTCTTTTACATCCTGTGATTTAGTTAGAGCCATTTGTAAGGTGTTATACCGACTGTTAATGTCATCACTCAGTGATGCACAACGGAATGAAATTTCCCTGATTATTTCATCAACTTTTTGTATTTGTTCTGGTTCTGTATTGAACTGATTTAAACAGGAGATCAACTGTTTGCCACAAACCTCTAAGTCGGTGATCTGTGATTGATAGGTAATAGTTTCATTGCTCATTGCCTTCATTTGATCAAGTTGAGCCTTCAGCTCTTCTGGATCTGTTGAAAGAGGTTCTTGTAATGCTTCTTCAAGTTTCTCCTCAGCAGTGTTTATTGATGTCAGCAGTTTGTTACTCTGGAGGTGGAACTCTCCTTGTTTGTCTGAAACTTCATTTAGTTTATCACAAAGTGAACTACATTTGCTCTTGAGTTCTTGGTAACGGTCAGACGATTCTTTCAGTTTATCTTTCACAGATTCAGCCTCTAATGTATCCATACTGATACGACTTAATCGCGTCGGCTTTTGTTTGTCAGCTTTAAAGGCATCCAACTCCAGTTTATGAAACTGGAAAAGAAAAGATATTAAGGAAACATTATCAGATTGAAAAGACAAGGTGAGGTGATAAGAGAAAAGTACAACTATTCTAAATACCTACAACTACAACTACAATTACTGCATGAGAAGTACAAGTGATTTAGTAACTAAGAAGGTTCCAATACAATTACATATACCAACAATTATCAACTGTGAATTAGTTTATCAAACATTGATTGCCACTCTGCTAATGACTTTTCAATGTTAAAACACTCAAGATATACTGATATGCCATTATTTTAAAATTATTCCTTTCATTTTGGAATCAAAAGATCTGAGTATGATTTGGTAAAAGTGTGGAGTAGCAGTGGGTAGAGATACCAAATCTAAAGTCCGGTTGACTTTGTTTTCCTTCCTTCAGATGAAGTCAATAAAAAGAAGTACTAATACTAGGTGCCACATAACCAACTCCACTCTTGAAGGTAATACCCAAACATGGCCACAGTCCCATAACAAACCAGTTAAAAAATATTAAAAAAATTTAATTTACCTTTGCCTCTTCAATGTATTTCTGAACTGCCATGGACATAAAGCGCACGTCAGCTTGGTGTGCAATGATGTCATTGGAGAAGCTCTATAACAAAACAGCAGAACATTTTAATTATGTGTAAAACTCAAAACAAAAAACAAAGAACTGTTGCAAAGAACTAAGTAACTACAAATATGAAAGACAGAAAGCAAAAAACACAAAGCTTTATTAGGATATTTCATTATATCTCATTTAAATGGTTTTATTTGCAACTTATTTTACAAATATTTCTCTCCAAAATAACATTAGTAAGATTACAATTAAAAAAAAAATATTTAACCCTTTTGCTGCCAACCTACCTGCCCCAACCCCTTAATTCTATGATACAAATTTCCTTGTTTAGAGTGATCTTCACACCAATTTGGGTGCAGAAAATTGAGAGAATAAAGGATGGTACCATTTAGAAGGCTAAACAACATCCCCAACCTCATAAAAAAATTCTAATCTTCTCCACTCACTCACAAATCCACCTTAAACAAGATTCTATGCCTCTCAACCCACTCCCAAACCCATACAAAACAAAACTCTATGCCCCTCAGCCCATTCACAAACCAACCTAAAAAAAGATTCCAAACCCTTCAATTCATTTAGAAATCCACATTAAATGTAATTTTCCTCCAAAATTATATCTGTATCACACGTTGAACATAATTCAATGAAAACCAAATGAAACCAAATTGTTTTTACCTTGTGTTTTTCTACAACAGACTTCAAGGAATCAATGTCTTCAAGTACAACTTTATCAATGGTGTTCTCAGCAGAAGTCATCCAGTCCTTAAATTTGGCTAGTTCATCCTCAAACTTTCCAAGCTGTTCCGTTGCACTTTCAAGATGTTTTAGTCGGTTTCCAGAAGTTCTCAACACCTAAATAGGGATTGTTACAAGAGAAAAAGTTGTGAAAATATATTTAATTATCACAGTATGTCAATTTTTGGATCCGATTTTATTATTTTAGCATTAATTAAATGCTAAAACTAACTTAGAGGAGTGGTGCTGGCAAATGAACCAAAAAGAGGGCAGAGGTACAGGTAAGTGTATCCAGATGAAGGATATGGTACTGAGAAATGTACCTGATGAAGGGAGCAGTACTAAGAATTGTACATAGATGAGATATTGTTATATGTAACCAGCTGAGGGCAGCAATACTAGTAAAAGAAGGGAGGGGTGTCGTATTGGCAAGGGTAGCCACTCAGGACACTCAAAATTTAAGTAACCAATACTCTGCTCCAACTCCAGTCCCCTCATTGATTGCAATGGTCCAGGGATTCCAGGATAGCCTGTCTGCTACTCTGCCACACATACTTCAAGTTACCCAGACTATCCTGAGCAGTTGAACTAGGTACGTTGGACAAGTGAATAAGATTACCATGATATGAAGTCGTTTTTGGAATAATGAATCTTCTCTCATCTTTTGATAATGACATTTTACAAATATAACACACACACAAAATAGCAAAGACACTATCAAAAATTAGTAAAACTAAAATAAAAATTTTTATGCATCATTTAAATGCTAAAGAGATTTCTGAATCACCATATGATGATTTAAAATTTAGTGTAATTTAAGTTTTGAAATGTTTTGGAAACTAAATTTCTTTACAAAAAGAAATATATACATATATATGTTTATAAAAATTAAAAATCAACATAAATACCAACCTTTTCCATTAGGTCTTTAAGGGACACAGAAATGGTTTTTAGTGCATCAACTTGCTCCGGAGTAATTTCTTCTTGGTAGTGTTCCAAGATTTGTTCAGCTTGGAAGACAAGAGAAAGTACTGGCTGTTGGTGGTCAAGGATTTCTGCATGATGCGTCTGTAGATGGAAACATTACAACATTGAGTCACTAAGTTTTTCTGATTGCATTTCTCAATGAAATTAATAGACAAGTTTCACAAATGTGGCAGACATTAGAGTATTGGATAGAATACTTTGTGGAATTTGTGGCAAATTTCTGCATGGTGAGTTCAAATCCTACCCAGGTTAACTTTGGCTTTAATCATTTTGGGGGTCAATAAAAGTGACAAACCAGGGTAGTGGAGCTGTGTGCTGGAAGGGGTGTCATGCATTTCTTCCAGCCCTTTTGGGTCCTAACAATAACAAGTGCAACAACACAGATGCCAAGCTTGCAAAGGTCCTCAGGCAGTGGTTTTTGCTTCAGATGAGAAAGGACAAAAAAGACCCTTCATCCAAGCCTACCTGTACCTGTGCAGTCACATGATCAATACTAACCAATGCAAACTTAATAGAAATATATTTCAATTAGTTTTGGAAATATTCAAGAGTTAGAGAAGTGGGGCTCTACAATAGGACGGCAGTTTTATACTAGAAGATGAACAATTAAAGTATGAGAGAAGGGTCCAGAACAGAACAGGTTTCTTGTTGTAAAGGATTTACACAGCTATTTGCCCTATAGAATGGTGGGTGGGAAGAACCAGGGTGGAGCTAGAAACAGATTTAAATGGTGGTGATGAATTATAAGGGTGGACCTTCAAGGTGAGGATAAGTTTGGGAGGATTTAATGAAAACTAAATTTTTCACATTTATGGATAGCCCACTTCACTTCATAAAGAGCACATGGGCTGGTTTCTGGGTTTTTCTAGTGTACATATTCCTCTCTGAATGGGATGCTGGTCTGTTGCATATTTACTCAATTTTACCAGCTGAGTGGAGTGGAGTAATATGAAATTAAGTCTTTTGCTCAAGAACAATGCATTGCCCAGTGCAGGTATCAAAACCACATTCTTACGATAATGAGTTCAACACCCTAAACTGTAAGCCATGCGCCTCTACATTTTCATTTATAGGTAAATGCAAATATTGTTTGGAACATAAAAATGTTCTTACATAAAATTGAAGCAGATGTTTTTAATTTAAACAAAAATACTTTGAAATGAGATTTAGAGTTACAGGACTAAAAATGATGTTGGAGTGTGTTAGTATTAACCCCTGTGTCACTATATTTCTGTTGAATTGTCTTTGCTATAAATAGTTTTGAAAATAAGGAATAATTTAGTAAAATAATTAATTATAAAAGCTGGTGTTTGAAACATGAATTAAAATGAAAGGTTTTTCACTTTGATCACCAATGGTTTCATGCAAAGAGATCTCTTTACAATTTTCAGGTGGACCATATGGAAATGAAGAGAGAGAGAGAATGAAAAAGTTACAGAAAGTGGAAATAATTAATTTACTCTGCACATAATGAAAAGCAACATTGACATTGGTAGGATTTGAACACAAAATATAAAGAGCCATAACCAAATACCACAAAATATTTTACTCAGTACTCAAAAGACTTAATCAGCTACTCTAAAACTCTGATGATGAATATGTAACAGTGTTATAATTTCACACAAAAAAGACAAAAAAAGAAAAGAAAAAGAAATACATTGACTGATTTAACCAAAGGTTATTACTGGTACTTTTGTATGATTTGACCTTGAAAAACAGATAAAACTAAATTGTACAATGTACTAAGTCGAACACCTGACTCAAAACCCTTTAAACTTTATGTATTAAAATTATTTGGAAGGACTTACCTTTTGTGCATCTCGCTGTCCAGTCAATTCCTTAATGTTGCAACTAACTGCAGAGTCTTCTTTAAGCAGTTGTTCTGCATCAGTAAACCAATTCAGTTCAGAGTTTAGTTCTTGCAGAAGTCTGTCGTAAGAGTCTGGAAGACGACCCTGTAGGCAACAGGCAAAGAAAGATGTTAGAGAGAGAGAGAAAAAAAAAATCAGTATCAAAACACATTAATTAATTGAATGTAATAAACACAATGAACATTGAAAGAAAAAATTTAGCCCTGGATCAGTGACTAACAACATAAAAATTGTATAAAAATTTTATATCTAAACAATTAATTAGGATCATGACCAACATTTCTTTAAATCTTTGATTTACCAATCAATACAAGCATGACAATAATACCTCTTTCCTCCCACCCCATCCCTTCTGCCATTCAGATGCCTCTGGGTGAAAATTTGGAATAAGAGTTCTTATGATTATTCTTTTGTGCAGTGATGTGTGAAATTATGAAAGAAAGAAGTGGTGCAATGATGCAAACAAAGAGATGAATAAATGTGTGTGTGTGTGTGTATGTGTGATGGGGAGGTACTATTTCTTTTCTAAAACTGTGTCCAGTGCAAAACAAATTGTCTGACAGTGAAAGCGCAGTAAGGTGGAATGACAAGCAAAAGTTAAGCACACTCATCAGAAACAAATCTTAAAACAACATTAAATAATGTTACTATTAAATTCTATATCTTATATTTCACAATATGATGTAACAATGAGGTCGGAGAGTTGATATATATTTTTCAACAAATATCATTCATTCAGCTTCAATTTGACCATAATAAAAAGACATAACTGAAGGAAGAACCATTGGAAGATCTGAATATAGCACAGTGACCTTAAAAAAAACTCCCTGATCTTAAAATAAAAACAGAGACATTCAAGAATTTTACACTACTTACAATAGCAAGCCATTCCTCTTTGTGGTAGAAAGCTTGAGAGCTTAAAGTTCACTGTGAAGTTAATTGTTGGCCCTGAGCTAAAAGGCTTGAAAAGAATTGGGAATTGGTCCCCTGACCGAACTGAAATCACTTCAATATCAGTCAATATACTCTTATTGAAGTATCATTACTAAATGCCTTTTTTTTGGAATACATGTGTACACATACACACACATTATATATATATATATATAACATACACTTTACAGCTAAAAAGCAAATATCTTAAATTCTTTCATATAGTGCTTATGTTAAAAGTAAAACAGAAATACAAGGCTACACTGCTATACTTTGCTAAAGAAACAAGAGAACAAGTCTACTGTTGTCTCAGTCAACAACCAATATTGGTTTTCCTCTACCTCCACCAATACATATTTATATGTAATTCAGAGTTTTTAATACTGCATGCATTAAATA
The DNA here is from genome assembly GCF_046866305.1 of Octopus bimaculoides. NCBI lineage: Eukaryota > Metazoa > Mollusca > Cephalopoda > Octopoda > Octopodidae > Octopus > Octopus bimaculoides. Next base: position 25,667,872 of record NC_142937.1, read on the forward strand.
ATCTAATACACACAGATCTAAAATGATACAGCATTTATTTGATGGTACAACAAAAAAGTCTTGAAGCAAAATTAATAACATGGTGGCATATCAGGAGCTCATCTCGAGTACATCAGAGAGAAACTCTTGGTATCTCACTAAATATTTCTAATTGAGGTCTTTAGTCCACCAAACTGATCATGATCTAAAGATTAAAACACAAATTCAAATCCAAATATTCTCTTCAAAACACTTTGCATTTTAAGGACTCATATAATTTTGACTCTAATGATTTTTGGATACATCAGTTAAACACCACACACCAATCTCAAAGATGATAAATTTTCTTCATAACATTTCTGTTCTTACATTATCATGACACAATCTGATAATTTATTTTCACATCTAATAATTGGTGCTGAACTGGCACTTAATTTATTGACTAAGGATGCAAGGATGAAAGCCAAAGTCAACTTTGGCAAACTTTCATAAAGAGCCAGAAGAAATTCCACCAAGCATTTTGTCTGGTCTGCTTAGGATTCTGCAAGTTTGCTGCCTTGTTTTCAAATTTAGTAATAAACACTCAGGAACAAAGACTGAATCAGGTTGCAGTCTATGTCTAGAAACAGACTAAAGTTTGTACATTTATATTTATATCAGCATTCAACAGAAAGGCACAGTGTGCACCAGCAAGCACATCAACTACATGTGGTGGGATGTGAAGCAAAATTCATTTTTATAGCAAACATTGCTTACATTTTGCACAAATAGAAGACCAGTTTTGCAGGGAAGGAATAGAATTGACTCAATTGGTACACTTAGTATATTGTGAAGGTGTGTCGCTTAGTGGTTAGGGCATTCAGCTCACAGTCATAAGGTTGAGAGTTTGATTCTTGGTGACACCTTGTGTCATTGAGCAAGGCACCTTATGTCATTAAACAGTTGGCAAAACTGAGTTATGCCTGTAATTCAAGGAGCCAGCTATGTCACATTGTGCGTCATACTAAATCTCTCTGAGAACTATGCTAAGGGCACACATGTCTGTGGAATGTTCAGCCACTTACACGTTAATTCACAAGCAGGCTGTTCTGTTGACTGGATCAACTAGAACTTTCATTGTTGTAACTGACAGAGTGCTTGTTACCTAGTATATTACAGGTGTGTATTATTAACCCTGGACTGAAGAAAGATGAAAGTAACCCAGACAGGTATTGAAACTAGACTGTAGAGAGGTGAAAGCTGAATATACTGTGAAGAGATCTCATGTCCTCTTCCTGTCAACTCACCACACTTTTTTAATCTTAAAACCATAAGACAGTCAGTGTCTTTTGTTTCTTTAAAAAGAAAATTCATATTCAGAAACAAATTATTTGGAAAGTGAGGCTAGAAATATGTTCAAAATAAATTTAATTCTTTTTTAAGTGATTTCAAACATAATTAGGGGAAAAAATAACAACAATAAAAAACTGAATAGAATTTCTGCAAAAATGATTAAATATGAGAATGGTAAAATAAAAGCATATTTGAAATGCTCACATAAGAAACTATATAATTTATGTCCATGCTGTGTCTATTTCTAATTGTATGCATGCAAGGGAGGAGTGGGGTGGGGGCTAATGCTAAGTGTTACACCTATGTCGCAGCAAATTGAAGTAAAAATGTTTCTATAGGTTAAAAAACAAAAAAAAACAACAAATATTAATTGAAAATGAAAGCATACCAAAGCAAGGTAATTATTTATGAAAAATTAAATTAAGAGAAAACAAACAAAAATCAGCACCAACCTAACAAAGGGTTATTAAATGTTTTTTTGTTTATAATTGGATATCCAGTTCCTCCACAATAACTTGTAAAACAAAGCTTTCATTGTTAAATAGGAAATAAAAATGAGTGAGAGATATAGAAAAAGTTGTTGGAAGAGGGTTTTACATCTTGTAGCTTCTTCATATTGGTTCAAGATGTTACAGGATGTTTCAATATAAGTCACATCGAAATTTGTTACCAACACAAAAATCAGCTGTTTTAATGATGGCAAAAAAAAAGACCAAAAAAACACACACACACATTTGGGCTAAGATGTATTAAATGGTGGGGAAAAAGGAATAAAGACAAAGAAAAGGGTAAAGAGAGAGTAGTTTAAGATGAAATTAAAATAAAAGACACTTAGGCTTTTAGAATATCGCGCGCACAGAAACACATGCAAAGAATAATGAAAATGGAAAGAAAACTGCATCGAGTTCATATCAAAAATAAAAATACTGATTTTTAGTTCATTTATTGGAAAGAAAAATCATAAATAAATAAAGAAAGAAAAAGCAAATCTTTCAGGTTTGCAAATTTTCTAAGGCTATCTTTTGAAATGAGAAGAGAAAGAAGAAGAAAAAAAGAAATTCTTTGAAATATATTTGTATGTAAAGGATAATAACACAAAGACAAATAATTCTGTGGAATTGGTAATTTAAAAAAAAAAAGGAAATGAAAGAAATGTAACAAAAATGAGGATATTTTTCTCTTGAGTTTTTCCCTTCCCCATCATTTGTTTCTGATTTAAAGAATGGTTAAATGAATAAAGTAATTTATGTTTGTAAAAAAAAAAAATCACAATGTAAGAACTCCTCAATTGTAAAGAATGCTGATTGAAAAATTATGGAACGATTAAATGGAATAATATTTTGTTTTTGGATTTGACACTCCCCAGACACAACAGTAAATGGAATAAGTATTTGTGAAAAAAACATGAGAAGATTGGAAATGATATGAGATATCTGTTTTACATGAACTATGAATAAATAAACATCCAATCACTTAATCTAAACTGAAAGCTAACGAACTAATAATCATTATTCCCCCAAATTGTTTTATGAAATCTTTTTTAAAAAAAGAGAAAAAAAAGAAAAAGAAAATACTTGTCCATATTCACTAATAGTATAGTTGCAAGATATGAATGGTACTGAAGTGTTTAATATGCAAGACTTGACATTTTGATATGAGCAAGATGTAGACATGCTTTTAAAAACTTCCACTCAAAGCACATATATTAACACAGATATCCACCAACGATGGGAATATAATGAATCAACATGCTAGAGGTAGACAGACAGAGACAGAGATTACAAAAAAAAAAAAAAAAAAAATCATATATGTATACATATAGAAAGTTTGAGAAACATTAGAACAAATCTGGTAAAGGAAATCTAAGCAGCAATCAGTAAAAATTAAGTCAGTAAACTATAATATCGATGCTTTCAAAGCATTAGTAAAACAGTATTCAGACAACTGTGTTGAGGGCAAGTTAAACAAAATGGCCATTGAGAGACTGTTGCCGGAATTCAACTAACTGCTCTTGCTTCACAAACCAGGCCCATTGCACCTGTACATAATGTTAGTACAGGAATTTTTCAGTAGGTTAGTTCAGAAACATGAAGCAAAAACCACATCATGAAAGCCTTCAATAAGTCCATTCCAAGGAGAACCATACCTTACAGCTAGACTGTTGCCAAAACTGATTCCAAGAATTTGGTCGTGGTTTGACATCTTTTTTCTCTCTCAGGAATACATTGTTTTCTGTCTTATTTGCAAGAAGGTTAGGTTCCTTATTGCTGCTAATTTGCTTAGAATCTGTTAGTTGTATAGGTTCAGTTGGTTGAGGGTGGAGTTTGTCAGTAAATGATATTTGGTTAGTTTTATCTGCTGAGAAATCAGGAGAGGACTGAACATCAGATGGAACAACAGTTTCTAATCTGTTAGATGACACCGGTGACAGAGAGGAAGACAATCCACTTTGAGGCAGACCATCAGGAAGAGACAATTGTATTGCTTCTGTTGTAGCATCATTTATTGGTTTCTTAAATTCTGGATTTTCAGCAAATTCTTCTGTATGCAGAATATCTGAAGTTTGTTTGGAAGGTACTGTAGTTTCAAATGATTCCACTGTATTCTTGTCTGCATGTGAAGGCAAACCAATCAGAGGAAGTTGTTTATCCTTATTATCTGAGCCAGAAACCATTTCAAGAGGTTTCTGTGGCAGGTTGCTTTCCATATAGGGTTTAGCAGCATTTTCAGGTGTTACCAAAGTTTGGTTTGAATCAACTGAAAGAATTGGCTCCGTTTCTGCCGAGGTTGTTTCTGTGTAGTCTGCATTATTAGAATCTTTTAATCCTTCTCGTGTGCTGTTGCTAACTATTAATCCTGCAGCTATTGCTTCAATGAAGTCCAGCTTTTTGTGATCTCCTGGAGTAATATAAGTTCCCTTATGAGGATCGATTATACCTCGATTGATAGCTTCTTTAAGATTTATGATTGAATCCTGATTGAGGTCTCGAATTTCCATACAACTAGCTGTGATCAAACCATTTCCAATAACAGTAGCGAGATCATTGTGTTTTCCAGAGCAAGGGTCACAGAAAAGCCCAAGCTTTTTATCATAAAGAGCCTGATCAACAGCACTGTATAGGGTCAGTCCACTTGGACTAATGATGAAACCTTGGTGAAGGGCTTCAGCCAAACTCATGCACTGCCCTGTCTGTGGGTTTTTAAATATACCAGTTTTGATATCAATAAGACCTAAACTAGCAGCTCTTCTTAGAGTAATTGATTGCACAGTATCAGGGTCAATAACTTGAGAATTTGATCGACTTAGCATTCCAGAAGCAAAAGCTTCTTCTAGTTTCATATTTTCTATCTCAGAATTATTCAAATCAGAATACGTGTTGTTAGTTTTATCACTTGCCGACATATCTGAATTTATAGAATGGCTAAGATCAGCATTTTGAGCCTTTAACCCTTTATCCTCCTTTGAAATCCACCCCTTCTTTTTGGCGTCATAAAGGTTCATAATTTCATTAGACACAGGGTGTTTAAATTTACCTTTCTCCAATGATAAAAGGCCAATCGAATTGGCAACAAGGATGTTCATAGTTTCTAGAGTCTGAGGACACACAATTTCATCAGCTAAAGGATTTAAAAGTTCTAATTTCAAAGCATTCAGTATTGTCATAGAGTTGCCAGTATTGGGGTCTATTAAAAACCCTGTCTCAGGTTCATACAAACCTTTGTCAAGATAATCATTCAAAGTTGTTTCAGGGTTAGAACACTTCAAATTCAATGGCAGCATCAGTTGAGAGAGTTCTGGGTTATAGAGTAATATTGGACTTTGTAATGGTTGCTCTGTGGCAGACGCTTGGATATTGGAAACATCACTGCTAACTGAAATATTCTGGGGTATGAATTTTGGTACTTTAGTCAGCATGATTTTTTCATCAGGTGCTGAAGAATTTTTAATTAAAGACAAACTGCACAATTCTGGCTTCATTTCCTGCAGAATTAATGTACTTTTAGAATTTGCCCTTTCATCAGGAAGCATTTTCATATCATCAGTCACAACTACTTTATTATCTGGTTCAACAGAACCTTTACTGTACAATAAAATTTCATTAGAAATGGTTTCTTTCTCAGTTCTCTGACCTCTCAAGATATCATCAGACAAGGACACAGAATCAGTTTTATCAGAATCAGTTCCTATTGATGTTGTACATGGCAAATTTTCTTGATTCTTTGAAGAACCACAAGGTAGTGTTGTAGACTCACCCTTATTAAATACATTTCTTTGAAGTTCATCCTGCCAAATTTCTGGTTCTTTTAGGTACTTGAGAGGTTGCATTTTAGACAGAGAGTCTTTGACTATAACTTCTTTAAAAACTGTAAAGAATTCTTGAGTTCTAATGCAAGTATCAGCCCCTTCTGTGTATTCTTCTATATCATATAAAATCCTTGTTGGAGTCGTGTCTTGGATGGTTTCATGATCTGTTAATATGCTATCCGACACATCTGCACTTTCTACATTCTCAGATACAGTTTTTATAGCAGTTGTATTCTGTAAAGTTTGCTCATCTCTAGGAGAACTATCAGACATTCCTATACATTCTACCTTATCAGAAACAGTTCTTAAGGCGGTTGAGTCTTGCAGCGTTGGCTGATTCTTTAGTGTATTAACAGACAGTGATGTATATGGTACCTCATTAAATACAGTGTTTTTGGAAGCCACAGTATCAAAAGATTCCTGCATCTCTAATGAACTATCGAGTGTTGTTATACCTCCTGTTTCTTTACAAGCTGAATCTTGTGTTTGCTTTTGATTCTTTGGAGCAATATTAGGAAATGCTGTAAAGTCTGCTTTATCAGAAATATTTGGAACAGAATTTGAGATTTGGATCATTTCTTGATCTTTTTGGTAAGTATCAAGTAAATCCTTATTAAGTTGTATTCCTTCAGAAAGTTTAGCCTGTTGATTTTCTGGGTTTCTTGGTAAACTATCAGGTAGTCTTGGAGATGCTTCTTCATTTGATCCAGTTCTTCTGGGAACTGTGACTTGCTGTGATGACTGGTCAAGTACTGTTCTTTTAGACATAGCGTCCTGCAAAGTTTCTTGACTGCCAACAGGATTCTTAGGAAGTGCAATAAAATTGGCTTCATTTACTGCAACTCCTTCGGAATGTGGATTTTGAAGCAATTCTTGTACATTAGATGAAGATTTCTCTAAATCTGGATGGTTTACATCAACTGTGAAAGTAGGATTCAGCAAGGCCTGCTGGGAGTTTGAAATACTTTTTAATGGCGTCACTTCTGCATTATTAACTGCATTTCCTTTGGAAATGTTTTCTGGTTTAAGTTGTGATTCAGCAAATGTCATAGATTTTGGATTCTTTGACATAGCACTTGCATCTTGCAACGATTCTTTACCTTTTGGTAAATTATCATTCAACAATGGAGTTGGCACATTAGAAAGTTTACTTTGCAAAGTTTCTGGAGAATGTAGAGAGCTGTTGTCCAATGATGGGTTTTGTTCGATAGTAGGTGTATCTTGTATGGTATGAACAAAGTTTGACGAAACACCATTTGATATTGGAAAGAATATTTGAGGTGCAACTTGTGAAGTTTCTAGACCATTTGGGAAATTATTTGGCATCACACTGTGCACATTGTCAAGTGCCATTCCTTTTGAACTTACATCAGGAAATACATCTTTTGTCTTTTCCAATTCATTATTTAATTCTGAAGGTTTTAAATGATCAAATATAATTCCTTTCAACACAGCATCTTGTAAAGTTAAATTGATGCCAGATTGAGTAAGACATCCTGTTGTTAGATCAAACATGTTGTCCTCAATAATGCTTGACAATAACAAAGGTTGTTTGTTGTCTGCTGAAACAAATGTATGGTTTATATTTATAAAACCTGAATCAATAGCTTCCTTTAATGTCTGCCTTTTTCCTGTCGAAGTGTTCAACATGCAACTAGAATTGGAATCAAAAAGTTTCATGTTTACTGCTTTTCCCAAGTCAATTTGTTGGTCAGGAATGGTAAATATAGACCCGGATTTAACAGCTTTTTCCAAAGAAATTCTTGTCTTTTTAGATTTATTTAGCAGTGACATTGTCTTACTACTAATCACTCCCTTTTCTAAAGCTTCATACAGAGTGAATACAGACCCATTTTCTGGATGTTTAATCAAAGATGTCTGTCCATCAATTAGATTACTTGATAAAGAATCAGTTAAATTCTTGTAATCATCTATTCTAGGATCCCAAAACATCTGTCTCTGAGAATCAAATACTCCATATTCATAGGCTGCTTTTAAACTGAGTTTAGGTTTCTCTGCATCAATGATATAACAAACTTCTAAAGCTTCTTTATAAGAAAGATGCTGGTTTCCAGGAATGGATAAAGTAAAGTTTTCAGGATTTAAAATTCTTTTTTTAACAGCAGTTTTAAAAGGAATGTAACATTTTAAATGAACATCCCATACCAATGGCTCTTTCAAAAATCCCATTTCACTATTTTGATGAAGTTGGGGTATATCTATCATTTGTTTACCATTCAAATTATTGCAAGGTAAGATTTTCTGAGTTTTTAGCCCTTCAGCAAGTGTATAGCTTCTATTTTGAGAAATAAATTTACCAGAAGAGTCTAAAACATTTGCCTCTATGGCTTGCAGAATGGATAGTGGGCTGGGGTGATCAGGGAACATAAAACGATCCTTATCGGATAAGACATGAGACTCCACTGCTTCCTTCAATGGAATGAAAGCTTGTGTATAGATGTTGTAAACTGAATTAGTGTCCTCCTGGTAGAATCCCAGCTCAATAGCCTCATTCAGACTAATGTTATTTGAGATATCCGATATAAGATTATTACTGAGGGCTGTAGAAAGATCAACACAAGATCCCTCAGAATTACAAAGAGTCCCTTTTACACTGTCAAACCAGCCTTGATCAATGGCTTGGTTTAGTGGTGAAAAAGATTCGTTGTTGGATTTTTTCACTAATGTTAGCTTTGAATCTATCAACCCAATATCTATAGCATCTTGAATATCAATTTGTTTTCCTGATATTGGATCAATAACATTCTTTAAATCCTGATCAAAAAAGCCAGATTGAATAGCAGTGACAAGACCAACTGCAGATTGGCCTGTGGCAAGTCTGATGATGCCAGCATCAACAGCTTCTTTTAAATCAAGATCTTTACCATTAGACTTAATCTTAACATCTTCAACATTTAAAATTCCCTTTTGAACAGCTTCGTCAATAGTCAGAAAATGATCTTCATGTTTAATTGTAATTTGATCAATCATTAGTAATCCACTGCTCACAGCTTCCTGCAAATTTTCAATCTTTCCTGATTTTGGATTCATAAATTTACAGGATTCTGGATTATAGATACCAAGTTTAACAGCTTCTATAGGAGTAGTTTCTGATGTACCTTTATCTTGAAGAATTAAACCTTTGCGTATTGCTTCTTCTAGAGGGTAACATTTTGAAGGTGTAATGTAGGAACCATCAGAAGCACTTATAATCCCCTGTAGAATTCCACCACTCACAGTTAAAAGAGTTTGAGAATTTACATCTCGAACAGTGATAGAATTTTTGTCTAGAAGTCCAAATTCTAAAGCATTCATAAACGAACTTGGGAGTGAGGAAAAGGGATCAACAAATCTCTTTTTACAAGGATCATAAATTCCTTCTTCAAAAGCTTCCTGAAGTGTAAGGCCAGGCTGTGAGGAAATATCAAGAATCAATCCTTTATCTATGGCCTCAATCAAAGAGTATTCAGTCCCTCGATAGGATAACTCTGACCTTTCAGCATTAAACAAGTTATTTTCTAGAGCAGAACTGAAGCTACAAGCTTCACCAGCATCATTCCGCACTCGTACCAGATCAGTATCAATCAATCCAATATTGATTGCATCAGAAAATGAAATTTCTTCATTAGTATTTGGATTTAGAAACAGATTAGTATCTTCATTGAAAAGTTCATCAAACATTTCAGTGAGAGATAATTTTAATGGCGAACGGCATCTCACAATCAACCCTTTCTCAAGAGCAAAGTTCAAAGCAATAGCTTGACTTTGAGCATCCATCATTTTACCAGAATCAACATCAATAAGCCGTTTGGAAATGGCTTCGCTAAGAATCATCACATCCCAACTTACAGGGTCTCTAACGAGAGATTCCATTCTTATAAATCCATCATCTATAGCAGTTGATAAAGGAACAGATTCATTTGATGGGTAAGTCACAGTATTTTTTAATGGGTTGTACAGGCCAGTAAGGATAGCCTCATCTAAAGTCACTGAATCGTTAGCATTTTCTGCTAAGAGAGGGGTACATAAAGACAGACTTTCTCTTCTCAGAGTGGAGACTGATGTTCTTCTTTTGGAAGAAAGAGTTGGCATTGAAGATCGTCTTCGGAGAGATGGCGATGTAGTAATTTTATCAGAGTTAAGCTGAATATTATCAGTTGTAAAATTTGAATTCAAAATTACATCAGATGGATTGTGTTGGAGTTGTTCATGATGTCGGGGTTGTTCATGAAGCAAAATTTTAAGCTTACGGGAGATTAAGAATTCTTTGTTTACAGCTTCAGTGATAGTTAGTTGCCTATTCTTATTCAGATCAAGATAAAAACAGCCAACAGTATTTGAATGGAGAATATTTTCACAAAAAGCTTCTCTTATTGAAACGATTTGATTGGATTTTGTATTTACAACTTCTTCAGAATATAGGCTCAAATATTGAAAACTTATCATCTCATCCAGAGTATACCATTTTCCTGTAGTGGTTTCCTTAAACAAATAATTGGAACTATCAAAATTTCCTTCATGTACCAGATCAGCAATAGAAGTTTCAATTTTGTCAACTATGAAACCTTTATGCAGTGCTTCATTCCAGTCCAGCCATTTTTTCAATGAAGAATTCTGAATCTGCCCAGTCTGAATATCAAACAGATGTCTGTCGTTAGCAGTGGCTAGATTAATAAATTCTTGGTTTTTCACATCTAACATTCTGGTTGCTGCTGTAACAGATCCTGTCTTGATAAGGTCAAATAAACCAGGACCAATTTTATTACGAAACTGGAAAAATTCTGATTCCTTTATTTCAGGGTGTTCCAAACAAATAATTCTTTCTTTGAAAGCTGATGCCAGAGAATATTGCAAATTACTGTTGCTAACGATTAAGTTTCCATTATCGATGTGAACCTGTCCTGATAAAATAGCTTGCTCTAAACTAATCGAAGTTGAAGGATTCAAATGAAGAGTCACACTAGGTCCATAGAGTAAACCAGATTCTAAACTTTGGTGAAGGTTGAGTAATTCCATATTAGATGGGTGAGCAAATTTACAACTAAGAGGATCCCAGAATCCTTTAATAAAGTTCTTGCAATAGCAGTCGAGATTGGACACATACGGACAATCACCAGATACAATGGGAGGGGATGTAATATATTGATCGTTCAGATTTGATTGGGAAAAGCTATATGGATGCTCATCAATATCCTCACTGCTATCTGTAGTGGAGGAATTGGAACTATGAAAGCCATTTGGAATGGAATGGTGAAAACCTGGCAAACTTTGTTCTTTTGTCACAACTGTTGAAGATTTCTCACAAAGACCTTGACCTTTTGGATTGGGAGGCATATTCTTACCCTGAAAATTAGAATCTATATCTCAACAAAGAGTCATTAAATCCATACCTACTCTAAATTAAATAAAAACAGAGGCAAATAAATCAATAAATATATAATACAAATATGTACAGATGAATTTTGTACTTTGTTTTGTTAATATAGTCTTAGAATTGTTTTTTATGGTGATGGTAAGTCAAAATATCTTAATATAGGATCAAAAAAAAAAAAAATAAGGAAGAAACAATGAAAATGATGCTCTCCAAAAGGATAATAAATTTTTTAAATTCATAAACAACATGAAAGAGAAACTCAGAGTTAATGAACATGGAATGAAATCCACCCCAGCACTTTTTAGTACACGGAATGAAGTATTATGCTTCCCCCACCCTACTATCCTACAAGAAGTACATGATATGAACTTTCATCATCATCATTAGCAGCACTTATAAAAAGCACATGGAATGAGGTATTACCTTGCCTTATACCCACCACTCTTTAAAAAACATGAAATTAATCATTACTCTCCATCTAGCTTTTAAAAATGCACTAACAATGATAGGTCAACTCACGCACCAGTGAAAACATTAAAAAATACAAAAATAAAGTACTATTCTTCCATTTTTACAAATGTATACAAGACAAGGCATAACCTCACCACACATCTTCCCAAATGAACACAGGAAAATTAAATATGACAAACATCTGACCTATTTTCATATTGGTTTCAATTTTTGGCACAAGGTCAGTAATTTCAGGGGAGGGGATAAGTTGATTGTATCAACCCCAGTGCTCAACTGGTACTTATTTATTGACCCCCACCAAAAGGATGAAAGGCAAAACTGACCCTGGCAGAATTTGAACTCAGAACATAAAGATGACAAAATACCACAAAGCATTTTGCCTGGCAGGCTAACAATTCTGCCAACTCACAGCTTTTGGAGCTATTTTAATATTGAAAATCATCTGTGTTCAACATTGGATATCTTCACAAGTATGAAGTATTAATTTTCTAACATCAGCACAAATCTTCCCATGTGAGGGTTGGGTGAGCCAATCAGCTTGACTCCAGTTCACAGTACAAAGTTTTGATCTGCGATTGCAGTAAACCTGCTCATACACTGAAAACAGATGCAGATGAAGCAGCATCTTATAAAGTCTGGTTACTATTAGACTCACTATCATCATTTCAACATCCAGAGTTTTCCATGCTCAAATGTGTCATATGGAATTTGTTGAGGAAGATTTTCCATGGCCAGATGTCCTTTCTGTTGCCAACCCTCACCTGTTTCTAAGTAAGGTAATATTTCCCCATAACCTGACATGTCTTGAAAAATTGGAAATGAAGGATACCACTTGCATGATGGTGACACTTGCTTTTCACAATCACATGATGTCAAGGAAAGGAGACAATAACACATACAAATATGACAGGCTTCTTTCGGTTTCCACCTGCCAAACCCACAAAAAGCTTTGATTGGGCTATAACAGAAGACACCAACTCAAGGTGGAAACTTCTTATCACACAGGCAGGCCTGCACCTAGACTAGTTTAAAATAATTTAATAAAGAATTAATATCCTAAAACAGGACATTATAAAAAAAGACTGTTGCAATTAGTTAAACAAATAACCATTTCTAATTTAGGTACCATGCCAGTAACTGCGAAGGGAGTGGGGTTAATTGATGACATTCATCCAGGAAATGACCGGTACTTTATCTAATCAACTCTGAAGTTGACCTCAGCAGGATTTGAACTCAGAATGTAAACAGAATGAATGCTGCAAAGCAATGTTTTTATCTGACACTCCAATGATGTTACCAACTCATCACCTTTGTTAACCAAATAATAAAACTGAAGTTTACAGGTCCAGGAAAATGTGTGTATATATTCAATGCTAAGAGACAAGTTTATATTATTCTTTCTAATTTTGGCACAATGCCAGCAATTTCTTGAAGGGAAAGAGAAGTCAGTTACGTTGATTCCAGTGATCAATTGTAATTTATTTTATTGACCCTAAATGGATGAAAGGCAAAACCAACCTTGGTGGCATTTGAACTTGGAACATAAAGAGCTGGAAGAATTTTCTAGCGTGTTAACAATTCTACCAGTTTTCTGCCTTGCATTTATTTATAATACTGATTTCAAAATTTGGAACAAGGCAAAATTTCGGGGAGAGACTCTAAGGTCAATAAAATTGACCTCAGTACTCAACTGGTATTATATCGACTCCAAAGGGATGAAAGGCAAAGGTGACCTCGGCAGAAAGGAAAAAAAAAAAATCACACTATAATATTAAAATGACACTAGTTAAATTTTAAAAATTTGAAGAGTGATGTATGTGAAAACAAAAGCAAATATGCAAATTATGAAATGTGTCAATAAGAAATGACAGAAGACGTTTTCTTTCTTAGGGTGAACAGAACAAGATTAAAATCACAATGGTAACAAGTTTCAATGAAATATAAAACTGTTAGAATACATAAATGAAATATCAATGAGTTCACTAATAACTGCAACAAGGTGGCTAAGCCGTTACCTACCTGACAAAATCGAGTTATCTCATAACAGCACCAGGTGAAAATAGATCTGACCATAATTTTGACAGCTGCATCTTTAATTATCATAATTATTGCTGTTTGTTTTTGCTAAACAAATTCAAATGTACAATTTCCAAGTGGTATGTCCAACTCAGAAAAGCCATTAATAAGAAACGTGTGTCTTCATTAGAAAGGTTTTCTTTTATGAAGCTTCTCAAGACATTTTACAGACAGAAATGATACGTTTCAAAATGGCCACACACACACAAAAAAAACAAAAAAAGTTGTGAGGTTAGAATTAGCTGGTGCCAAGTCAAAGTACACAGTAGCTTATTGTTAACTGTTGCTGTGACAAAATCCAAGAAATAACTATTTAAAATAGACTGGTGAAAAAATGTTTTTCATATGCAAATATTTCACTAACAGCAGAGGGAAGAGTCTATATTTCAGAAAAAAAAAAATGCTAATTAAAATAACAATTAAGCTAATAATTACAAACAGTTTGTTTCAAATTTTAAAATAATCCCATAAACTCTGACAACAAATTACTTTAAATGGGTCAGAAATACTTCCAATAAACAGAGTCCATTGAATGTGTGTGTGTGTGTAACTATCGTTTACTTGTTTCAGTCATTAGACTGTGGCCATGCTGGGGTATTGAAGAATTCTTAGTCAAACGATTCAACCCTAGTACTTATGTTTTTCATTTTTAGCCTGGTACTCTTTTGATGAACCATTAAGTTATGGGGATGTAAACACACCACTAGGGTTTATGTAATCGACTTACTCACTCCCCTAAAATTGCTGGCCTTGTGCCAAAATTTGAAATCAATATGCTATATATGCCAAGTGTTCCCCCACCCCATCCCAAATCACTTCACAGAATGTATTGGGTGCATATCATCATGGCACCAACACCAGAGAGGTTATCTAAAGCAGATTTAGGGTCTTTTGGACCCTGTATCAGCTTCTATTTAAAGTTCTTTCCCTACACTGACAATCTTTGCTACAGCTTGACAAGTGCACGCCATCTTTGTTCCTTTCTTTTACATGGGACTAAACAAATAGAGTGAAATGGGAGGTTGTCTCAATTCTACAGTGGTGGCCACTCAGGACTAAATAATAATTCATTACATTGCTAAATAGGAAACAGAGTAGCTGATTGAGTCAGTTCTGATAGAAGTATATAAAATAAGAATATGCAAATTTTATGGACCTTGGAGGGATGAATGGTAAATTCGACCCTGGATGGGCTTCGACATAAAACACTGTTACTAAATACTACAGGACGTTTGCTGTGGCGTTCTAAAGTTCCTTCCTTGACCATCACTGATGATAACAATAGCAAGATGTAATTAAAAATGAAGACTTAATTAATTAAAGTTAAATATCAAAACCATTTATAAACTAATGACCAATGAGTCACTAAATGTAACACCTTACCTTCTCATGATGATGGTGATGATGAAAGTAGAAATAACGATAGTAATGTTATTGATGATGGTGATGATGATGGCAATGATAATGAGAGTAAATATGAAGATGATGATGATGATGAATTTCACAAGGATGATGAAACATTAAAGTTGTTAAACTGTAATGAAGTCTAAGTGAAATCCAACACAAATTACTTTAAAAAAAGACAAAATTAAAAGGAGTTGCATCATAGAAATAGGAGTACTTACCGTTTCTGAAGATTCAATTTCTAAAGTTGGCAGTGGTTTCTCTCCAATTACCTGAAGAAAACTACTTCCTTCAACAGCTTCTGATGTTACGAGCCCAGCAGCTACTGCTTCCTTGAGAGGAATCGAATCTCCTGTGGTGCTGTTCACAACATTGCCGCTGGAATCAATGTAGAAACCAGGAACTGCCATATAGGTGGAACTAGTGGCTATCGTTTGGATTTCGGTAGCACTTTTTGAAATTAATTCTCCATTTGAATAATAAGCACTTTGATCAGGACTAAAAGGTGAACCTTCTGTGACAGTCATGTATTGACCTTTTCGGAATGGTTCCTTTTGCTTTGCTTCACCAGGAATGTCTGTTTTAGCGGCAATATAACCTAGCTGAAGGGCTTTGTCTAGAGAGAGAGTTACATGGCTTGTAGGATCCGTGTAATTTCCTGTTGTCTCATCTAAATAACCGTCTTGCAAAGCTTTGCTCAAAGAAATAGGTTTGTCGTCATTGGGAGGAATATTTCCATTGCTAGCAGATGGAGAAGAACTAGTAGGTACCAAAAATCCACATTGGAAAGCTTCGTCCAATGACAAAGTAACATTGGTGACAGGGTTTCGGAAAGTTCCAGATGAGGAATCAATCAGTCCAGATTTAAAGGCATCATTAAAAGTAATGGGATCTCCAGTAGTCAGATCACTTAAAATACCCCTTTTCACAGCATCCTCAATGGTCATATCTAAACCTTTATCAGAATCCCGGTATCGTTGGCAGTTCACATCTAAGAGGCCATCATTAAGAGCTTGTTTAAAAGTTATGCTTGAACCAGTTTTTGTATCGGCTGGAAGTTCAGAGCTTTTCAGCAGCACAACTGATTCAACTGGGGACTTCTTGGCTCTCGGTAGTTTTGGAGAGAGATAGCCTTCATCAACAGCAGTCTGAAGATCACATTCAGTTTTGCTATCAGGTCGTGTGAATAAGCCCGTTTTTACGTTTATTTGGCCTATTTTTATAGCCTCTTGGAAAGAACATGCTTTTGGTGACCGGGAATTATCAGGGAAATGGAAAGGTTCATCTTGGTCATTCAATAAGGTTCCTAATAAAACAGCTTCATCAACAGAATAGCAACTGTTGGAACCCGGATCAATAAATTTACCAGTTTTTCGATCCACGAGACCTTTAATCAAAGCGTCTTTTAATTTTAATCCAGGTTTTGCTCTTTTAACTGAACCTTCAGTAATTTCAGCTTTCACAAATCCCTTTTGAATTGCTTCTGTAATTGATAAGGTGCTGTTAGTTTTAATGTCAACATAATTTCCAGCTGGGTCTAAGATCCCCTTTTCAAACGCATCAGCTGTACTTATCATTTCTTGCTTCTCAGGATCAACAGCTCCAATAACGTTATATGTTACTCCAGGTTTCTGAGATGATACTGTGGTCTTTGTGGTAACCACAGACTGAACAGAGCCAGAAACGAAACCTTCTTTCATAGCGTCCTCGATACTGAGAACAGTACCAGAATTTGAGTCCAAATAGGTTTTCCCATCTCTGTCAATAATTTTCTGTGAAACGGCTTCTTCTAGTGTAAGTTCTTCTCCTGTAGTGGTGTTCAGAACAGCAGTCACATTTACATGGCGAGCTGTACCTTTTTGAATGTCACATTTCTTAGGTTTCTTCATATCTGCAACTAAGTTTTTCTCAATAGCTTCGGATAAGTGCATGGTTTCTCCTGTAGCTGTATTCTTGAACAGATTATTCTTTGGATCTAAAATACCAGCATTTATGGCTTCTTCTGAAGTTAAGTTTTTGCCAGTTTTAACGTCTTTTACAATGGTTGAAGAACTCAAAGATTTTGCAGTTGGAACATCTGGTGAGACTGGAGTAACTTTCACTAAGCCTTTTGTCACAGCCTGCTGGATTGGCAGACGTTCTCCAGTAATTTGATCGATCATTTCTCCCCTCTGAGGGTCAAACAGTCCAGCTTTCACAGCTTTATCAAGGGGCAAAGTTTTACCAGAACGAGTATCCACAACATCTGTGATTTGGATAGATTCTTGTTTTTCAGGTCTAACCACAAAATTTCCTGCTGGTTCGACAGTCATTACCAAATCTTTCTTAATAGCTTCTGACATTGGATATATATCACCAGTGGTTTTGTCTCTGTAACTGCTTAAGTTTTTATCAACAATGTTTTGTCCTATAGCTTCTGTTACAGTTAGTTGACGTCCAGTTTGAGGATCAACAATAAATTTAATAGGAGGCAGAACATCAGTGGTATCTTGTTCACTTTTACAATAGCCCTTCTTTACTGCTTCAGATAGAGAAATCTTCACTCCATTTTCATCAGTATAAGTACCACTTTCCAAACATATAAGGTCCTTTTTACTAGCATCTTCAATGGACAAAAAGTCTTTCAGTTTAGGGTCATAAACAGATTGAATTTTCAATGTTTTTTCAGAGCCAGGGTATGTCAAATCAGCAGGAGAACCCTCTGCTGAGCCTTTCACCAAACCCTTTTTGTATGCTTCAGCCAATGCCATATGTTCTCCAGTGGATTTGTTTAAAAGAACACCATCAGAAACATCAACCAAACCTTTCTCTACAGCATCACTGATAGGAAGAACTGTTTGTGTGACAGGGTCAGTCACATGACTTATTGTAATTGATTGTCTTTTTGTGACGGTCACATCTTTCTTAGGATCCCTTGGTTGAGAGCTAGAAAACTGATCATCTGTTTCTTCTGTAGAGATGTAGCCTTTACTGAGAGCTTCATTTATGCTCATGCGCTCACCCGTCTTTTGGTTTGTGAATGTTTCTTTTTGTATATTTAATATGTTCTTCTTTACTGCTTCAGTAAGCGGCATCTTTTCTCCTGTATTTGGGTCTAACACAGAAGAAACATGGACATCTTTCTGCTCAGAGAATGAAACTGCAGCAGTGTAGCCCTCTTTGGATTTCTCCTCTCTTGATACAAGATTGTCAAGTGTGTTGCCATGGACAAAGCCAGAACTAAGGGCATTGACCAGAGAGAAAGTTTGTCCAGTGACAGGATTGTGGTAACTTCCATTTTCAACATTAACAATATCCTTGTCAATCGCCGTCTTTAGATCAATATAATTACCAGTTGAAGGATCAAGTACTTCAACAATAGACAATTTATCAATCATCTTGATTGTTATTTTACTTGATGCACGATTATCTACCGGTGTTTCTTGTAAATCACCATTATTAATTAAATCATGCAATGTCTTTTTGGTTTTGTTACTGGGATCAACAAAATGTCCAGTAGCATCGATTAAATTTTGGTCAAATGCTTCTTGTAATGTGTAGGTACGACCAGCAATATTTATAGACCCTGATGTTGGGAAAATATAACCAGAGTCAATAGCTTCTTTAAGTGTGATGGAATTTCCTGAGAAAGGTATTTTGTACATTCCTGTGTTAGAATTCAAGAACCCACTTGATATTGCCTCCATCAATGTCATTGCATCTTCAGAGACAGGTGACACTTGTTTAATTTTGACAACTTCAACCACATTAGGTTCAACAATACTGCCCTTCGTTGCTTCAACCGTAACTGGAATAGCAGGAGATTTTGTTTTGCTGGTAGATTTTCCTATTAATTCCTTTCCTTTATCAAAAAGCATTTTCCCAGCAATAACTGGAGCCCCAGCAATACCAGCCACAGCAATAAGTCCAACTTTGGCAGCATCCTTCAAGTCAAATGCTTTATTTCCCTCAATGAATTTACCACTGGTTTTATCAATCTTTCCTTCTTTCCAACCATCTTGGAGAGTTAACATTTTCTCACTCTTTAAGTCATAGATAGCAGTCTGGTCGTTGATGAAACCTCGATCAACTGCTTCTTGTAGAGTCATAGTTTGTCCTGACATGGAGTCTGTGAACTTCCCAGTGTTAGGATCAAACAGACCAGCATCAATGGCTGTAATTAGGCTCATTTTGGAGGAAGGTTCTGGTGAGGTTTCAACATCAGCGCTAGGGTCAATAAGTTGTTCTCTGATAGCATCTAAAATTGCCATCCGAGATCCGGTCTTAGGATCTGTGTATTTATTTTCAGCTAAATCAATAAAACCTTGGTTAAGAGCTTCTGCAAAAGAAAGTCTCTTGGCCAACTCATCAGTGTTTTTAGTGCCCTTCTGCCTTTTTACAACAGCTTCAGGGGTGATGTCAGCTGGGCCTTGCTCTTTGAACTGTTCCCCAGTTGACAATGCCATTGGCTGATGGACAAGTGTTGATTCTGGAGTAGTCATTGGATAAGTTTTCATTGAGACATTAGAAACACTGTCTTTCGTTACCTTTTCATATTTATGAAGCTCTTTTGGCTCCACCACACTGTCCTTATCAGAACCAATAAATCCATATTGAACAGCAGTAGAAAGTGTCATTGTATCTTTGGTTGTTGGGTGAGTAAAAGTCCCATCCTGTTCGTTAACCAAACCAAGATTTATGGCCTCATCTAAAGTATATTTTTGCTCATTAAATAGATTTTCAGAGAATTCTTTGCTTGATTCTGCAGAATCTTTTATGTCCATTCCTGTAGATAATATCTCATCAGGAATCAAACCCTCCAGAAGAGCTTCATGCAAAGGTATCCGCTCACCAGTCACAGTATGGATAAGTTCACCTGTGTCAGGATTAAGAACTTTTCCATGCATTGCCAACCTCACAGATAAAACAGTACCACTTTTGGGATCAATTATAACAGATCTATCACAGTCGATCACTCCATGGTCAACAGCCTCCCGAATGGACATTGGTTGACCATTCATTGGGTTGATAATTTTACCCAATTCATTTATGAAATGGCTACCATGAACAGCATCATTTAAGGTCATTGGTAACCTGGTTGTGAAGGAAGCTGATTGCTTCACATGTGTTCCAGACTGAGATATGGTACAACTTTCTCTCACATTAACTGTCTGGTGGAATTCCTTAGTATTAGTTGTCAGAAGTTCTGGCTCAGATCGTTTGGTCTTTTTCGATTGTAAGGCACTAGCGATGATGTCAGTGGGCAATTTTTCCCCAGAAATTACAGCTAATTTCTGTGCAGTTGCTATATCAAGAAGTCCTTTATGTAAAGCTTCAGTTATTGTTAGTGGTTGATTAGTTTTGATATCGGTTATTCTGCCAGACTGCCAGTTAATGTTGATGTTCTTGGAAAATGGAATTTGTTGGGGAGTACGCTGCTCAGCCAGATTTTCTATCAAATCACTATTGAGCAGACCTTTCTGTACAGCTTCAGCAACAGTCATCTGTTTCCTGCTTGAAGAATCAAATACCAAACCATTTTCCCAATCAATGCTAACATTTGAACCATCTTTGAGAACCACATTTGGATAAGAAATTACTTGGGATGAATCCCTGTCAACAGGTTGGATTTGATTACTTGAAGCTGGGAGAGATGATATGCTAATAGTTTCACTACTAACAGTTGATGTGCTACTCATAAAGACTGACTGACTTACACTCACTCCTTGTCCGGCAGGGTGGGTGGGTCTTATCTGGTCATCAGGTTTAGCATATATTATTGTTGTAGTTGGTTTATCATAAGAATCCCCTTGAGAAGTTGGTTTATCATAAGAATCCCCTTGAGAAGTTGGTTTATCTGTTCCTATTATTTCTTTAGAATAATCAGGGTATTTATCTTTCTGTTGCATATCATTTGTAGCAGAAGGTGACTGGAAACTTTGTGGTACTTTCGGTGAAGATGGTTGTTGACTTTTCTGTAATATGTCAGTTGCAGAAACAGGTGGCTGACCTCTGTCAGGCACATCAGTTGTAGAAGGTAACTGATCACTCTCTGGTAGAACACCTCTCTGTAGTACATCAGTTGTTGACAGTGGGTGTCCTCTCTGTGGCATATCAGTTGATGGTAGTTGACCTCTTTGTGGGCTATCAACTGTTGGTAGGGCTTGACCACTATGTAGTGCATCAGTTGTCAATGGTGGCTGACCTCTCTGTGAGACATCAGCCGCTGATGGTGTTTGATCTCTTTGTGAGATATCAGCTGTTAGTGGAGCTTGACCTCTCTGTAATGCATCAGTTGCCGATGGTGGCTGACCTCTCTGTGGGACATCAGCTGCTGATGGAATCTGACCTCTTTGTGGGACATCAGCTGTTGGTGGGGCTTGACCTCTCTGTAATGCATCAGTTGTCGATGGTGGCTGACCTCTCTGTGGGACATCAGCTGCTGATGGCATCTGACCTCTTTGCGGGACATCAGCTGTTGGTGGGGCTTGACCTCTCTGTAATGCATCAGTTGCTGATGGTATTTGACCTCTTTGTGGGACATCAGCTGCTGATGGCATTTGACCTCTTTGTGGGACATCAGCTGTTGGTGGGGCTTGACCTCTCTGTAATGCATCAGTTGCTGATGGTATTTGACCTCTTTGTGGGACATCAGCTGCTGATGGCATTTGACCTCTTTGTGGGACATCAGCTGTTGGTGGGGCTTGAGCTCTCTGTAATTCATCAGTTGTCGATGGTGGCTGACCTCTCTGTGGGACATCAGCTGCTGATGGCATTTGACCTCTTTGTGGGACATCAGCTGCTAGTGGGGCTTGACCTCTCCGTAATGCATCAGCTGTTGATGGTGGCTGACCTCTCTGTGAGACATCAGCTGCTGATGGTATTTGATCTCTTAGTGGGACATCAGCTGTTGGCGGGGCTTGACCTCTCTGTAATGCATCAGTTGTCAACGGTGGCTGACTTCTCTGTGGGACATCAGCTGCTGATGGTGTTTGACCTCTTTGTGAGACATCAGCTGTTGGTGGGGCTTGACCTCTCTGTAGTACATCAGTTGTCGATGGTGTTTGACCTCTCTGAGGCACATCGGTTGTTGATGGTAGTTGGTGGCCTTTCTGTAGCACATCAGTTGTTGACGGTGGCTGGCCTCTCTGTGGTACATCACCTGCTGATGGTGTTTGACTTCTCTGTGGCACATCAGCTGTCGATGGTGGCTGGCCTCTCTGTGGCACATCAGTTGTTGGCTGATCTCGCTGTAGCATCTCAGATGTTGATGAAGGTATCTGCTCTCTCTTTGATCTATCAGATTGTTGATCAGGGCCCGATGATGGTAATTGACTTTTAGATTGCGATCTGGTAGATGTCTTTTCTTGAGCATCTTTAGCAGACTTTTCATTAATTTTATTCTTAACAGCATCGTAAATAGCTTTACCAGCAAGAGCAGTACCTATAATTGGTGCACCTACAGTTGCTAGCAGACCAAGTTTCACAGCTTCTTTGGCACTTAAAGTTTTATTGCTTGAAGAATCAATCACCTCCCCTGTCTGTTTGTTGACAAGATTTCTTTGAATTGCAACAGATAAGGGGACAGTTTCTCCTCTTTCACTGTCATAAACTTCAAACTTTGACCCACTTGGAAGATCTTCTGTGATCACTGATTTAACTGGAACAGTTTGTTTTGTTTTCGGATCATATAATCCCCCAGTTTCTGGATCGTACATGCTTTCAACAATCTTATTTTCAATAGCCTTTGTCAGAGGAAGTTTACATAAATGCTTAGTGTCTGTTACTTCTGCTGTCCGCTTATCTACTAATCCTCGTTTTAAGGCTGAGTCAAAAGGGAGTCTCTCAGAAGTTGAAAGATTTTTTACTGTTGTAAAGTCAGTAGATATAATATTATCCCTGATGGCTTCTTCAAGGGTGAAAGTATGGCCTAGTTTATCAGAAAATAGTTTAGTCTCAGGATTAAACATTCCAAGAGAAACAGCATCAATTATATTCACTGGTTTCAAATCTTGAGCACTGCTAAGACCTTGTAAATACTCAAGAGTTTCAATATCATTTACTTTACCTGTTTGAGGATCGAGTTTATTCATTTTAAAGCAGTCTTCCAGTGTAAGGGTCTGTTTTCCTTGAACATCAAGGATAGCAACTTTGTTGGGATCTATCACATTCTGATCAATAGCTTCCAAAAGAGTGATTGGTTTTTCCAATGAAGGGAGATTTACTAAACCAGTTTGTGGATCAATAAACCCTAATTTGATTCCTTCAGCATACGAGAACCCAGGTGTAGGTTCTTCAGGTTGTCTCTCTGCTGAAAATGGAGTTGAAAATTTGTCATCTCTCTTCTTTGTTATATCGACTTCAATGTTAATAGCTTCTGTAGCAATTGACTCATTCTCAAAAGGACTAGATGTAGTTAGTTCTGATTTCTCTAACTTCATATCCACTTTTGTTGGAGACCTTGGAGAAAGGATTTCAGTGTTTGATTCCCCAAAATCTTCTTCAAACTTGTTCTCATCTTCAGTGATGTTTAGTTGCGAGATGTCAGTTGTTTTGGATAATTTTATAAAACCTTGATTCAGTGCATCATTAAGACTCAACCGTTCATGTGAACGGGAATCAAAGAATACTCCATTGTCAACATCAATTATGTTTTCTTTTATAGCTTTTGATAAAGACACCTCTGCTCCAGTTCTAGGATCAATAACTGATGTTACTTTATTGAATGGAAATTCAGGTGACTCAGCCATGATGGAACTTTTCAATATATCTTCTTCCCTTTGCTGTGAAGTGACTTCTCCATGAATAAGACCCTTTTCCAGTGCTGTTGTGATGGACATGTTCTCTCCAGTTGATGGATTTGTATAGAGGCCTTCGTGTAGATTCAGCACCCCCCTTTCAACAGCTTTGTCATAGGAGACAAGATCCATGGTGAGTGGATCAACAACACTAGTAATACTTAATGTGACAGTTTGTGAAGACACATCTTCAACCATTGTACTTTCAAAGGCTTCTTCATCTTCAGTTATATGGATACTACTTATTTCAGATCTATTGTTAACAGGAGCTCTTGTTTCTTCAGTAAATAGTAATCCTTTTGGAATAGCATCTTCAAGAGACATCTCTTCTTTTGTTAATGGGTTTATGTACAATCCTTTAGAATAATTTAATATACCATCTTTGATAGCTTCATTTACTGATATCTTCTTACCAGTTCTAGGGTCCACTACAGCAGAGACAGTCATGGTGGTTTGTTTTGTTGTTATGATCCGATTTCCTTCTCGTTCAACATTTGGTGTAACAAATGACAATTCAGCATCAATGAGTTTCTTTTCAATTGCCTCAGTAATCATGATTTTTTCCAAGGTCAGAGGATTGACATAAAGACCACGGGATTCATCAATGATTCCTTCGTGAATTGCTTCTGCTACAGTCATAATTTCATTTGTGACTGGGTGGACCACACTCTTTAAGTTGAATGTCTTTGTTTCCCGGATCCAATCTGGTTTAATGGACTTTGGCACAGTACTTAAGTCTTCAGCAATAACAAGACCTGCTTCAATTGCTTGACTAATGGGGATTCGACATTCTTTATTATCTTTAATTCCTACATATTGTCCTCTGTCTTGATCAAGGATTCCTAATTGTATTGCTTGGCTAACAGATAATTTCCCTTTGGTGACAGGGTGCAGGACGCCAGTTATTGAAAAAGCGACAGTTTCTTTAATGGGTTCTTCAGCCACTGTAGGTGGCTCCACTGTATATTCTGCAACTATGTAACCTTTTCTGATTGCTTCATTTATAGGAATGTTATCACCTGTTGTGGGATCAGAAAATAAACCTGAACCTAAATCAATGAGACCTTTATTGATGGCTTCATCTACGTCAATAACTTTTTTAGATTTAGGGTCCACCACAGATTTGATTGACATGTTACGAACTTCAGAGATGACGGCTTTGACAGGTTTAGTCAAAGCTATTTGAGTGAAGGTATAGTTCTGAGCTGATTTACTAATAAAAGCAGATTCCACAATGGAATCATTAGATTTCAGAGATTCTTGTGGAGTTCGTATCGTACTTTCTGTTGCACTAGAAATCGCAGTTTTCTGTTTCTTAGGTGTTCTCTCCATTGTTTCATCTAATTCATCAATGCTGCTTTTGATAAACTGTCCGGGGACATTACTGGAAGGCCACTCTGATGACAAACGAAGTAATTTTCGGTAGATGGCATCCTCAATAGTCATAATTTCACCTGTATTAGGGTCTTTAAATGTGCCAGCTTGCTCTGCAAGAAGACCTCTGGAAATTGCTTCAGAGATTGTGATAGCAGTGACAGGTGGTTTTACTTGATCAGACGACACACAAGTTGTAACAGTTGTAGAAATAATTAATGGACTTATTAATTCTAAAATCATCTGAGCCTTTTCTGGTGAGAGAATATTTTCAGTAACTGCATTCTGTAAGGGTACCATATTACCAGATTTGTCTTGAATATTTCCAGACTGAATATCAATCATACCAATGTTTATGGCTTCAATCACTGACAGTTTTCTGCCAGATGGATCTTCAAGTAATTTCTTGGTCAAATTCGAGGCTATTTCTTCATCAAGGAAACCATGTTTGGCAGCATTCATTATTGAAAGCTTTCTTCCAGTTTGTGAGTCAACAAACTCACCTTGTGTTGTTAAAACTCCGTTCATTAGAGCTTCATAGACAGACAGCAAAGATCCAGTGTTACTGTCTAGAATAGTCTTAGGTGGGAATGACACACACTCATTGGCAATTTTAATATGACCTTCCTTCAAAGCCTCTTGTATAGAAAGTGGGTGTTCAGCATCTGGTATTAAAACTTGCCCTTTGTCATTTAAGATTCCTTTCTGAAGAGCATCTTTGATGGAAAATATGTCATTAGTCTTTGTAATTATCAAACTTTTAGAATCAGTATTGATAATTCCCTGGTTGACAGCGTTAGCAAAGGAAATAGCTTGGTTACTGACAGCCTCAAAGATCAAACCATCTTCATTGAGGTTTCCTTTTTGAACGACATCTGATAAAGACATAGGTTGAACAAGTAATTGTTTACGTTGTGCTTCAGATAAGCTCATCCATTTCCCAGAGCTGGTTTCCAGGAACTGTCCTGATTGTGGGTGAATGATTCCCTTGGACACAGCTTCAGTCAAAGAAATCAGAGGAGTTGCTCTCGCTGCACGGATTTCCTTCAGCGAAGGATTTATATAACCTTTCTCAACTGCCTCAAGTATTGTCATTTCTTGACCAGAAATTGGATCACACACTTTGCTCTTCAGTTCATCAAACATACCCTTCTGAAGAATTTCTGCCAAACCGAGAGCTTTGTCTGCTCCTGGGAAATTTTGAAGACCAAAATGAGCTTGTGATTGAGTAATTTCACTGACAGTGATGTCGGGGCTAATACCAAGCAAACTTGGTAGCTTTTGAGAAATTAAACCTTGTCCATATGCATCTTTTACAGGAATCATTTCTCCAGTCAAAGGGTTTGATACTTGGCACTTTAGTGGATCCAAAAGACCTAACTTGACTGCATCTATTAGTGTGTACTGTTGGTTTGAATTAGGATCAACAAGGCCACAGGGTTGGTGCAGTTGCTGGAATAAAGTTGAATCTAAGTAACCTTTATAGACTGCTTCTGACAAACTTATTTTGGCTTTTGTTAGAGGATCAACATACGTAGCAGACCTCGTGTCAATTATACCTTGTTGGAATGCTTCATATAAACTGACTTTCATCTGGCTCTGTGGGTTTACAACTAAACTCTCCAAAATACTACCATGTGTTGTCTCAAGTTTTGTTTTGGCAACGCTTATAACGTTTTGGACATTTTTCACAGGAATCTGAGAAATTTGCATTGCATCACCTTCAACATGTACATCACCATTCAATGGTGAAGGTTCTGGCATTTCAGAAATATTTGATAAATGAGTATCTTTAGCATCTCGACTAGGTCTGTGCATTTGTTTTATGGAGGTTTTAGTTGTCGAGACAAATGTGCTACTTGTGTATGTTGCTGAAGGCTGATTGGATGCTATGGTAGTTGAAGAGGAGGAGGAAGAGCTCATGTAGCTAGCAGGAATACTGCCAAGACTATCAAATTTATCAAGTTGCTGAAAGAATCCTTGCATGTCTTCATCAACAAGCATTGAAGAACGTTTAGCTAGTTCAGCACGGAATGTTCGAAGCAGTGGTATATTCTCATCAATCACCATTTGAAACTAAAACAAGACAAAACCAAAATGTAAATAAGGGAAATAAAAGAAGAAAAAGAGTTTTTTTTTTAATTCAACGATTCCTCCCCTCTTCCCTAAAAAAAACAAAACAACAAAAAAGTGTTTGAGAAGCAATACACATGCATTCACATGTTCACTAACAGCATATATACATACATATATATATATATATATATATATATATATATATATATATGTATCTGCTGCATGTACATTGTACATATATTACACATATATTCAATGTTATTGCTTTAAATCATTTTAGTACTAACTTTTCCATGCTTGTATGGGTTAGAAAGAGTTTATTGAGGCAGATTTTCTACAGCCAGATGCCCTCTTAGTTGCCAAACTTAACCTGTTTCCAAGCAAGGAAATATTTTCTCATGACCAGACATGATTTTGCAGAATGTTGATAATGAACGACATTGTTTGTAAGACAGTAGCACTCGTGTACTATCATGCAATGTCAAGACAAGGAGACACAAACATACATGATGGGCTTCTTTCAGTTTCCTTCTACTAAATCCACTCACAAGGCATTGGTCTACTAAGGACTTCAGTACAAGCCACTTGCCCAAGGTTGCCATGCAGTGGGACTAAACCTGAAACCATGTGGCTGGGAAGCAAATACTAGCATAGCTCGAGTGTATGCCGCCTGGGGTGGCCCTTCCGTTTTCCACCCCTGGACCCCACAAAAACAATTATTGCCTACAGCAGACCCAAAAGTGGTGCCCCATTAAAAGTGTCACTCGGGGTGGACTGCCCCTACCGCCCCTTCCCCTAGCTACGCTAGTGGAAGCAAACTTACCAAACCACACAAGCTACACCTGTACATATGTTCACATGCTTACCATGATGATGAGGGTTCCAGATGATCCGATTAACAGAACATCCTGCTCAAGAAATTAACAGGCTGAGTACTCCACAGACACGTGTACCCTTAACATAGTTCTCTTATAGGGAAATTCAGTGCGAAACAGAATGTGACAAGGCTGACCCTTTGAATTACGAGTACAACTCATTTTTGCCAGCTGAGTGGACTGGAGCAATGTGAAATAAAGTTTCTTGCTCAAAGACACAATGTGCTGCCAGGATTTGAACAAATGACCTTACAATCATCAGCCAAATACACAAACCACTAAGCCACATGCCTTCAATACACATATAAACACTGGAAATATATTTACATGTTCACACACAGCACATATATTACACATATATTCTCATATATCCACAGCAAATACATCTTTTTACATGTTTACACACACAAATATTTTTAAAATAACTTAAAAGTAAGATTCACTTACTTTCATATCAACATTAGCTTCAGACAAAATCGAAGTGATGTCTTTCAGCCGGTTATTAGTCCATTGAACCATATTCATATAGGTAGTATTGAGCAAGTCCAGTTCTTCTCGGATAGTTTCAGCTCCATTTGGCTGGTCAGTACTTTGTTGTACATTGGTCTGTGATGAAAGCAGACTGTCTGCATATTGCTTCATTTTCTTGTCATAAATCTACAAAAAAGTGGCAAAGAGGAAAACTAAATCAGTCCCAGTGAAAATAGGAGACACAAATTAAGTGTAGAACAGATGTGGTGTTGTTCAAATCAGTCAAAGAGAGACTTTTGTGAAACTAAAAAGACTTTGTGGTATTTTTAGGTTATGAAAAAGACTTCATATAACTAGAGAGAGAGTGGTAGAGAGAGAAAGAAAGGAGCAACTAGAGGGAGGGGGATTCCATAGAATGGGAGACAAAGAGACTTTGTAGAACTAGAAAGACAAACTTGGTAAAGAGAGAGAGAGGGAGAGAGAGAGAGAGAGAGAGAGAAAGAGAGAGAGAGAGAGACCCCCCACTAAATTAGAGGGAGACAACTTCACAGAACCTGAGAAATTCCATTTACACAGGAGACAAAATCTGAAAAAGTATTCCCAATCTTATTTCTCTTAGATGAATTATATGATAATAATGGGAAACTTGCTGTTTATGAATTTTATTCTTTCGTATTTTTAATGATCAATGCCATGCTTTGATTGGGTCAATCCTGGAATGTCTCCAGAAGTCCTGTTTGTACAGATTCCATAATGCTGAATCTAAATGGTGAACCTATTTCTCTATGCTGGAGATACTCAACATGCCACAGAGAGCTGACAAAATATTGAACAGATCTAAACATTAAAACGGAACATGATGTTAGAAAACAACCAGAGAAATCAATATGATTAGTCTATTCATATCAATTATCATCATCTTTTAACATTCATATTCCATACTGGCATGGATTGGACAGCCCGACAGGACCCAATGTCATAATCCAATGTCTGCTTTGGCATAGTTTCTATAGCTGGATATCCTTCCTAATGCCAACCACAGAGTGCACTAGGTGCTACTTTTTTAAGGTACCAGCACTAGTGAGGTCACCAAGTATCTTACAAGACTAAGGTTATTACCAACTGAGCAGGAGGTAGCATTATGCTAAACAATAGAACCAGTGGTTCTCAACCAGGGTGCATATAAGATTTTATTATTAATGTTTATGCGAGATAAATTGGTTATACTTCTATAATAAACAAAATATTTTAACATTAAAAAAAAAAAATTCCTAATAAAATTTCATTATATAAAAAAAAAACCAATAGGCTATTTTTAACCCTTTTGTTACTGTATTTATTTTGAGATGCTCTGTTTCTTTCAATTAATTTAAAATATAACAAAGAACTTACTAAAATAACTTAATTATCATTAAGCTAGCATTAGGAACATAACTTATGAAAACAAAGTATCATTTTAGATAATTAAAAGTCTGCAGTGAACAACAATGGTTTTTGAAGAACACTTCATTCAAAGATTTTCAAAGAAGACATTGGTTAATATAAATATTCAAAATGTACATAATATATTTTATTTAGATAAATATCTAAAATATACAAAAATAAATTTGAATTCAAAACTACAAGACATGCACACATTTACAACAACAAAAACAAAACTTTTTTTTTGTTTGTTTCTGGAATACTTCATGATGCATGCTTGAGGAAGGATTCATGCAAATATCTTATGACATCTTGGTTCACATGCAGGTGCAATAATAACTACAAATACTAACAGTTTTACTACGTACACACACATCTACACACACACACATTGATATGTACATACACATACATAATCATTTACCTAGACTTGGTGCTGAAATGTCAACTTCACCAGCTGAAGGATATCTGATCTACAGAACTAATTACTGATATTCAATTTGGGAATAAATTTGGTCTCAAAAGTATATTTACACAAATAACAAGCTACCCTTCAGAGAAAAGAAAACCTATTTTCTCCACATCTTCATTCTTACAAAATCAATTTAAAATGTCATTATGGTAATGATTTAAAAGATGTCTGCATTAGAAGAAATACTGGGTTTGCTTCCTTGTATCAACTGTTCTTGACACCAGCACCAGGTCTTGTGTGGTTGAAGAATTTCACTATTATAAATCAATGAAGAACTACAGAGTATTTTAGATTGGACTCAAAGCACGACCTGAACACAGAAGTGTGAGTCAAGGAACTAGTTCAGTCAACTTTGCTACAACATTAAAACATTGCTTCTTCCTATTTGAGTAGACCTTATTGTGCAGTTTATAACAGAAGCTAGTTTTATCTTGGCCTTCATGGAAAGAAGGAAAGAAAAGAAAATGATCAATGACTTTAAATAATGTTGATCAATGAAACGTTTAAACACACGTGGTTCCCACTATTGCTTGCAGCTATTATAAGGGAGGTAATCAGGTCAATATGAAGCAGGATTATAAATGTGAAAACTGAAATTAAGTTTAACTTTAGCCCTTTCGTTACCACATTCCTGTTGAAACACACTTTGTTTCAATTTATTTTGAAAATAATGAAGAATTTAGTAAAATAATTTTCTCGACATTAAGCTGGTGTTTGGAAAATAAATTAACATGAAATTTTGATGGTAGATTCTAATTTAGATCACTTTAAAACAGGAAGTTTGTATCGTAGAACCAAGGGCAGTGTTAGAAGGGTTGATGTTAACAGTGTAAAGTTAATATAGTAGTTTTACTTAATCCTTTTGCAGTTCATTCAGTTTATAAAGAAGTGATACACAAATTTACAGAGATATATCATGTCCATGTTCAAGGAAGTCATCGCTTCATTGTTTCTGTAACATCAGCAAGGAATTTGATTAAAAAATTTACAATTCTGAATGTACAGAAGCAAGCTAACAACTTGGTTTTTTTCCCCCCCTTTTCTGCATAAACAATTCAGTAGTTACCTTGGTATTGTTCAGGTTTAGATGAATAAGACTTGAGAGTTTACACTACACAAGATAAAAATTTCTGAATTTTACATTTAGAATGAAGAAATTATTTTTCCATTTTCTTAAACCAAATTCTTGAAGGAAGTTATAAAAGGCCCAGGAAAAGTTGTTGCTGCACAATTCTAGTCAGTTGTACTCGAACAAGATATTTTACATGTAAAGTCTCTCTGCAATGTTGAACTTCAGTTTGTTGGAGACCATACTATGCATTATCATACAACATTAAGATGTATTAAATGCAGTGGTGGGAATGATATGGCAGTCTGCTATAATTTGGACACAGCTGTCATAATTTTAATTCAGTCATTTAAACTGATCACCATAGTAACCAGATCCCCTCAATACATCTAACTACCATCTTCGAAGTAGAACCAATACAAAGAATGATATCCCAAATGCTGCCATCTAAACTATATATATTTTTACTATACACTGAAGAGCTTTTTTTGTCAAATATGGTTTAGTATATTAATGATATATCATCTAAGTTAGGAAAGGTATTAAAAAATAACTATAAAACACGTATCAGTTTGTATATATATATATCAAAATGTTGATATATGACTAAATACATAGAACCTGATTGATTTTTTTAATTGTCATCAATGAAGCTTCCAGTAGCTGGATCTGAATGTCATTATCCAACAGCTGGTGATTGACTAGAAATATTGTTTCTTACCAGGTTTTGCTGATTTAGCCGAAATTTAAACAAGCAAGCACCAGTCACTATGTTCACTCAAGATAGACAAAGTTAAAAAGAGTAAAGATTTGAAGAAAGAATATGTATAAACATTTAGTAAGCTTGTCACTTAGAAGAAAGAGGCAGAGAGAATCTCTTAACTGAAAAGAAGAGCAAAACTATTTAACGAATAGCAATAGAGAGAAAATGGTTATGATTATTGGGAAGACTTTAGTTTGGCAAAAAAAAAAAAAAAAAAAAAAAAAGAGATAGTAAAAAAGAAAGAAAAAAAAGGTCTTTGGTGGTTAATATATTCAGGGAGACAGATTGGTTAGACATGAGTAATGGATTAAGATTTTGTGTGCTTACATTGAAAGCAAAATAAAATTAAAAAAATTAATTCAAGAAGTTTTTGCAATATTGGTGAGTTTTAAGAAACTCAGTTAAAACCATCCAATTTCATATTCTTTAAGGGACAAGCATTTGATAAAACATAAAAAAATCTTTTTTTTTTTTGGTTTGTCAAGGCAATTCAGCTTTAAATATCACATACATTAAAATGGAAATGTGAATACACACACAAACATACATAGCAATATAGAAACAAACAATTTTTTATTCAACATTTAACAAACATGCTAGAACTCTCTAAAAATACAAGAAGTTAACATTTTGTCAAGAGAGCTACATGCATTACTTTCTGTACAATATTAGATGCCAGCAAATAAACGCATGCAACTTGGTTATTGCCTATAAGTAAAACTGATCCAGGGCTAAGATAGTAATTGTAACAATAACATTCCGTATATCAAAACTTTAAAATTGATTAGCTTACCTTAGCCTCTCGGATATATTGTCCACCGTAACGATTCATTGCTTCTATCTGATGGCGCCGCTCTCCCAGAGCATTGTAGATTGCCTGTAATACCAACACACTTTATTTCAGAATAATAAAATAATAATAATGGTTTCAAATTTAGACACAGGGTCAACAGTTTGGGAGGGGAAGACGAAGTTGATTACATCAACCCCAGTACATGACTGGTATTTATTTTATCAACCCTGGAAGGATGAAAGGCAAAGTTGACCCCAGGACTCATAAGGCCTGAGCTTAACCCAGCTTCCATGGCATATGAGTGACTGAGATTACAGCATTCTCCCTGGAGGGGATGCTGGTCTGTCACAGGGTCAACTTCCCAATTATTACTGGAACTCATTTACAGCTAAGTATACTGGAGAAACACGAAAAGTGTTTTTGATCAAGAACATCATCTGGTCTGGGAATTGAAACCACAATCTTAATGCAACATCCTAACACCACACTAAAATATTATTATAGTTATTGATGAATAACTACTCTTTCAATGAAACTAATAAGCTTTTACAATGTTTTATTAAAGAGGAGAACATTCTTCTTTCAAATAAGAGATTTTTATAGAAAGAACATGTAAAATATGTTGAAGTGAGATGTTGCTTGCATGTAGAAATTGAAGTAGGTTGGCTTCCATAGTCATAGAAATGGAACCTTTGTAGAACCAATCCTAAATCTAACTGATATTCATCTCTATTCACAGAGAGAAATGTTTAACAGAAATAATGAAGAATATGAGAAGAAATTTCAAAATAAATATAAAAAGAAGAAAATAGGTAGAACAAGTCATTAATATATCTAATTTCCTTCTGGTGTCTGAGAATAAACCCGAAAATAGAAAAATGTTTAAAATAGAATGTACATGTTGTTGCTTGATATTTACACCTGTAGATGTAAAACCCAGAAAGTAACTAAATATTGATGGAATGATTGGGAGTTGAGGATGGGTTGGGGAATGGAAGATAATGTTGGATAGCAGTAAAATGTAGGTTTTATATATTAAAACTACTTATTGTGGAGGAGCAATGGCCCAGTGGTTAGGGCAGCGGACTCGCGGTTTCGATTCCCAGACCAGGCATTGTGAGTATTTATTGAGCGAAAACACCTAAAAGCTCCATGAGGCTCCGGCAGGGGATGGTAGCGAACCCTGCTGTACTCTTTCACCACAACTTTCTCTCACTCTTACATCCTGTTTCTGTTGTGCCTGTAATTCAAAGGGTCAGCCTTGTCACACTGTGTCATGCTGAATATCCCCGAGAACTACGTTAAGGGTACACATGTCTGTGGAGTGCTCAGCCACTTGCACGTTAATTTCACAAGCAGGCTGTTCCGTTGATCGGATCAACTGGAACCCTTGGCGTCGTAAGCGACGGAGTGCCAACAACAACAAATGAACTTATTGTAATACAGTGCTCAGGTGCACTACAGCTCACTGGAAAATGTAGCCAAATGTGCATGAACAGTACATAGAATCATGCACAGGAAGTGAACAGTTAATGGGTTGTTTAAAAAAAAAAAGGGTAGGGAAACACATCTAGAGTACTGTTGGTGAATTTCAGGAAGCATGAAAGTTTTGAAGGATGTAGTGTCCCAACAGGTAACAACTGATGCAGGTAGTTTATTCCATGCCTCAGCAATTCTAAGCATCAAAAAATGTTTCTGAATGTCACGGGTGCCATGTTGTCGTTTGATTTTGTAAGCAGGTCCATGGGTGTTAGACATATGGAATTCAAAAAGGGGTCCAAGGTTGTTGTTGTTGTTGGAAAGATGGTGGATAATCTTGTGGATGTCTACAATGGTGATGAGGGAAGGATAGATGCATGTTTTGTGGAATGTTAGTGTGTTACAATAATGGAGCACAAATGTGTTAAGTGGTAAGTTGGGTTACAAGAGGAATCAGATGTAATATGCAAGGGAGAAAATGGACTGATATGAATATGTGATGTGTAATGAAGGATGATAGTTGGGTAAAGAAGTGCCAGGTGATCCAAGTGGATCATGAAGGAGATGAAGAAGAACCACAAATAGCAAGATGCTGTGCTAGAAAAACCCAATCCAACCCAAACAACCATGGAAAAATCAAAGTAAAACATTGATGGTAATGATTACATATAAAATTAATGATTCTTAGAACAAAAAATGTTCCAAAACTAAAGAGTTTATTAAAAAAAATTAATGAAGCCAACCAAAAATGTACTGTTTCAGCCAATGTATTGTTATATTTAAATATCTCAGTGCTTAACCCGTTAATATTTAAGCCAGTCATATCCAGCCAAAATATTTTATGTTCTTCTATGTTCAAACCAGTCAGATCCAGCCTCTTACACTTATCCTGCATCATTTTAAAAGTAAATAAATTATATCATTGAAATCTCAAAGCTACAAGATAATGCAGGGTTAATTCAAAACTGTGTGAATAAATAAGGATTACATTTGACAGAATAAACTGAATGCTAAAAGATTGAATAAGTTTAGCAGTCTAAACTAGGATGTTAGCTGTATACATAAAATGCTTACATCTATGTAAGCTTTGAGGCTACTGGCATTTCATTCAAGTTGATTTTAAAATGTCTCATGGCTAATTGCAAATCATATTCAATCTGGCTGCTAGTTAGAGATTAGCCTCTAGTGATGAGATGACCCAGAATTTGGATCTGTCACAGTGTGTTCCTGTTAGAATAACACGTTCGCCATAAGCATTTTGACATGTACAATGAAAATCGTATTTTAGTGTGCTATATAGAGTTAAACATGAAATATTCGATATACACTACACACACACACACATCTATGAATGATAGGGACAGACAGACAGACAGACAAGTAAAGATGTAGGATAGATAGAC